>NW_026115076.1:3109589-3207891 GCF_025201925.1 Gopherus flavomarginatus
CAGGCCGTCGTGTGGGGGGAGGGGCGGACCCCGGCCAGGCGGGGGGGGAGGGCTGTATAAATACCTCCCCATAGCAATGGGCTGCTCCCGGGCACTGCGCATGCCCAGAACAGCCGCTGAAGCCGCTGCCTTCCCCCTGCCGGACCAGCCGTAACGTTTCCGCCGGGCGCTGGGGGCGGGGCTGGAGCGGGGTGGGGAATTAACAGGGAGCGTGGGAGGGCGGCGCAGAGCAGGAATGATGGGCGGGAGGGGTCAGGGAGCTGCGAGCCAGGGTTCGTGGGGGCTATAAAGGGCACAATCCGCGGCTGGGGGGGAGGAGCAGGAGTTGAGCTCAGGGGAGGCGCTGGCAGAGCCCCCCCCTTTTGTGTGAGGGCGGAGGTGGTCGAGGGGGGAGGAGAAAGCCGGAGTTGCAGGGGGGGGAGGTCACTGGGGTGGGGGGGGTAGATCTGTCTCTGTGCAGCCAGGACATTCCCGGGTGGGAGGGAGGTGAGTTAATCTGGCTCCTGTCCCTGTTTTTGCCACTTCCTCCCACACACACATTCTCTCAAGATTTCCCCTTTTCCCTCTCATTATCACACGTGGCTATAAAATCCAGGGAGATTCTCCTCTCCCCCCCCCCCCAATGATCAGCTCTCTAATTGCCTCTGATTTTCCCTTTTCTCTCCATACTTCTCAAATGTCAATTTAAAATCACTCCGATGGGGGGTGGATTTTCCCACCCATTTTATCTGCAGCGATTTGTCCTTGTTTGGGTGGGAAAATTGTTGCCCTGGGTCATTCCCCAGAACATGGCTCCCACTGGAGTGGGATGGGATGAGGTTCCCGTTCTCTGCCAGGGCAGGGAAGGGAAGGGAGGAGCACATCCCCCATGGAGACTGCCCAGACCCCATTTCCCAATTTCCCCTGCGGCCCCCTTCCATTGTCCAGGGAGTCCTTCACGCTCCCCCCCCCGCCCTTAAATCAGCTCCTCAAAGGGCTCTGAGCTGCTCACGTGAATGGTTGCCCCGTGGCCGGGGGGGGACCATCACATTCTGTTTATGTATTGGGACAGTCATATAAAATCCAGTCCAACAGTCCCCCTTTTCCACTAGTTATTTAATAGCAACATCAAATCCCCTCCGATCTTGGTGGTTTTCTCTCATGTTATCAAATGTTGTTTGTGACAGGGTCTCTCTGGCGTGTGTCAAAGACTTGATATAAAATACCCCAAACATTTGCCCCACTTCTCTCTAGTTGTTTTATTTCTAATTGAATATGATGGGTTTGTTTCCCAATGTGCTAAGATGCAGCGCCTCTGGGGTGGATCCATGGTGGCCATTATTTGCTAGTGACAGCCCGTGGATCTTTCTTGCCCTCCAGGCCTTCCATTTCTCCTGTTAAAGAAGCACTCCCCAGGCTCCCTTCTGCCTGTGTGACTGGCCAGCAGGAGGTGGTGTTAACTTTCTAGCCCACTTCTCACACTCTGTGAGGTAACACTTGCAGGGGCAGGGAAGGGTGTCTGTGTGGGAGATTGCAGCTGAAGGGGCATTGTGGTGGGGGGAGGCCTCTGGGTGGCTGGGCAGGGGGTACCCTAGTCAGGTTGGTGGGTTGTGGAGGTTTGTGGTTTTCGGGGGTGTTGGTTCTGATGTGCCCATCCCTGAGGCTATGGGTCCTGGAGGTGGGTATCGCTGGGGGCCTGGTGGCTGCAGAACAGTGGGGGTGGGTGTCTCTTGGGGAGGCGGGACAGAGGGTTAGAGGAGCCTGGTTCTGTGCCAGGGGCTCTGTCTGTTGCTTCCCCCGCTGGTTCCTGGTTTTGTTTGCCATGCCCAGTGCACAGAGCTGGGGGAGGGGATCCCTGGCACTAGGTGAGGGCATGCCAGGGAAGCAGAGTGATGGGTCGCACTGTAAAGCATCAGGGGGTCACACTGGGCAGAGGAGGGGGTCCCAGGCAAATGTCAGGTTAGATCGTTCTGGAGGGTGGGGAAGTTCCTAGGCAGGCAGTGAGGGACTGTGTTCCCAGTGGGGGGGGGGTCCCTTGAGGGGGTCCCTGGCTGCTGGGGGCTCTTGGTGGGGGGGAACCCTTGGGATTCCCAACCTGGCAATCATGGTGTGGTGGGGGTTCTCTGGCCGGTGGGGCTTTGAGGGGTATCTGGGGTCCCTGGCCAGGGACTCTGGGGGCTGCGTCCCAGGGAATATCTGATGGGATCCTGGCTGGGGGGTCTGGGCTCTGGGTACTAGGGGGTGTCTGGGGGCTGCTGCTAACCATGATCCTTCTCTCTGGTCAACTTGTACCAGAGTCCTGGCTCCTAGTCACCAGGTCACCAAGTCCATTCCCCAGTCACGTGCCCTGTCACTGTGATAACTTTCTGTCCACTTAGCAAACACTGTTAGTGTGAATTCACAGAATTTACTTTTCTCCTCTTTTGAAAACTGCAGGAACTTTCGGTTCCGTTTGGAAAATTTTTGCCCCCAGTCCTTGTCCTAGATCTGCGGGGGTGAGGGAGGTGGGAAGGGAGTCAGCACTGCCACACGATGGTCTTTTCCACAGCGTTCTGAACTCATTCTTTCTGAAATCCGGTGTCATTGAGACCGTTGTTAATCCAGAGTCACTGTATGGAAAGACAAGGAGTGATTCCAGATGGACAGTGGATCAAATGAGATCAGCCATTCTCCCTGTGAGGAGGGGCTCCCATTAGCTGCTCTCCCCAGAGAGCTAAAGGAGGGAAGCTGCTCATACACTCCGTCCCTCTCTGCTCAGGATATTGGGGTTCAGCTTCCTGGGTCAGATGCTGCAGCCTCCATTGTGATCTGGGAGACCAGGCTTGGCAGCTGCTGCTCCCCCAGTGGGGCTCTGTGCTGGGAAGTGACCTTAATTAAAGCTTCTTCTCTGCCCGGGCCCAGGGGATGACTTTCTGCAGCTGGTCCTAGCCCCCTAGGGCAGTCCTGGGCCCTGTTACTACTAAATTCTGAGCCAGTGTCTCCAGGTAACTGAAAGACCTCAGGGAATGTCCTAGGGTCTGGCAAGAAAGTGACTCTGCACAAACACCACCACCTCATTTCTCCTCCCATTAGCGGTTGCCAGGAGGAAATCCAGCCATGGGAGAGCAAAGCCCCCAGGAATGGGACTGTCCCAGCCAGAGGGGCAGGGAGAGAGGACAGGGGAAGGAGAGACTGAAAGGGGCAGTGGGAGAAATGAATGTGGGGGAGAGATTTCCAGCTCTCTAGTCCACCCAGACACATGTATTGCTGCATCCTGGGGCAGAACCACTTTCCAGTGAACAAAACAAGGATCAGACAGAGCAAAAGCCAGTTCCTGACTCCATATTCCCCCTGCTGGGGTGTGGCTGCCGTGGGGTCAGTGTCTGAGGGAATCCCCCACAGTGACTCCTTTGGTTCTGCTCTTTTCTAGCCTTGTGTTCAGAGAAGGGGTGAGGGGAGAGAGAAGGGAGGTTAAAAATGTGTCTGTGGACTTAGCCTGGCAGGAGGGGCCAGGTCTAAATTGTAATAAACAGATTGAGCATTTCCCAGCATGACAGAATCTAGGGTGTCTGTCTGCAGGGAAAGGGCCTGGGGGAATTGTGATGTGAAATTAACTAAAACCGGTTCTGAAACGCCCACAACTGCCCTTCTCCCCCAGACAGGCTGCAGAATGTTTTGCTCCAGCTCATCCCAGCCTGGCGTGGGACAGGGAAGAGAAATGGCTGCAGTGGAGTCAGTCCAGGTAGAGATTATCGGGGGGTTGCTGGTGGGTTCCTGCTGGAGGAAAGGGAGAGCAAATACACCAGAGGTGGGAAGGTTTGCAGAGTCTGGTTTGGAGGTTGGAGCGGGGCAGGAAATTCACAGCGTGGGGAAAGGAGGAGGCCAGGGTGTGGCAGACCTGCTGGGAGTTATTTACTAAGTGGCCTAGATTCTAGGAACAGACCCAGGAGGTTTGGAGGTGGAAATGCCCTAATTTGTGAAGAGAGAAAATAACCCACCTACATGGAGCTAGTCAAACTGACCAGACTCCTAGTGCTGGAGCCTGACCTCATTAACCATCAGCTGCTGTGAGATATAAAGGGGACACCCATGAGTCAGGCTTATTGGAGCTGCCTCTCCCTTCATATCCCACTCCTCACAATGAGGAGGGTGTTGGGCATCCTACCAGCGAGCTCTCCCTGGACCCTGCTAGGGGCTCCATCTCCTGTATCAGTCAGTGGCTAGTAGGGGGGTGATGGATATGCTGGGAGAGATAAGGGGCTCTCTCTTCATCCCCTCACCCTGGCATTTGCTGGATACTCTGAGCCAGGTCGAGGTGGGACTCTCCTGACTATGATCCACCCAGAGCTTCCATTTGATTCACTCTTCTCTGCCACAAATGGGCTGTGAGTGGGGCAGCAAGTCCTTAGTGTTGGACTCTTACTCTTTCAGGGGCTGGTGACCTTCAAGGAGATGGCTATGTATTTCACCAGGGAAGAGTGGGCTCTGCTGGACCCCACTCAGAGAGCCCTCTACTGGGATGTCATGCAGGAGAACTATGAGACTGTGACCTCGCTGGGTAAGGGTTCCTGTCCCTTCTGTTCTTGGAAGGGGAAATGAAGAGTGAAGGTTCACGCCACCCCCACAATGCCATCTGTACCCTGTCCTGTTTCAGCATCACCCCAATAGGCCAGTGACACACATAATACCAGAGACCCTCCTCTGCTGCAGAACACTTTGGGAACAGAGCACAGGAGCCGTATTGCACAGTGTCAAATATCTCCTGTTTGCTCAAGTGAAACTGGGGGTTAGGTCTGGCATAACTGTCCCATACCCCTAATCATTTTTGTTGCCCTTTTCTGAACCTTTTCCAATTCCAATATTTCTATTTTTGAGATGGGGTGACATGTGCATGCAGTATTCAAGATGTGGGTGTATCATGGATTTATTTGCTGTTTTTACAAATATGATCTATGAGATATTCTGTCATATCTATCACTTTCTTAATTATTTCCTACATTGTTCACTTTTTTTCACTGCTGCTGCACATTGAGTGGATGTTTTCAGAGAACTATCCACAGTGACCCCAAGATCACTCTCTTGAGTGGAAACAACTAATTTAGACCCCATCATTTTGTATGTATAGTTGGGATTGTGTTTTCCAATGGGCTGCACTATGTGCTATCCTGTCATCTAGTACTGCTAAGATCCTGGATTCAGTAATATCCCTGCCCTTCCTGTTCCCTTTCTCCACCGAACCCCGCCAGCCCATGCTTCCTGTTCCCAGCTTCCCCAGGATTCTCGCACTGTCTCTGAACCTCTCTGTCAGCAAGAAGCAGTGCCAGGGACACTTGCCCTCTGTCTGGAGTCTTCGATTTCTGGGACATGGATTTACTTTCTCTGTGTTGTAAGAGGCTCTGTCATAATGAGTGTCTGTGATGTTACCCAGAGTACAATCTGGACTGTTAAATAGCTGTACCTCAGTCCTCCAGCATGGGGTGCCTTTTCCACTGTTTTCCCGCGAGAACAGCCCCTCTTGGCCAATTAACACACAGTCTCCAGCATGTAACTCACTCCCAGCTACACAGTATTGAGTGCTGCTAGACAGCCACTCATGAATTACACCTCAGGAGAAAACCAGCAAATTCTCAAGTGCCCAACTTTCCCCCAGAAATGTGCATCTTGCACTGTCCAGCACGCTACTGAACGACCCAAGCTCATATGAAGTCTGTCATTTCATCAGCGGAAAATGACATGCACCAGCTTGTTATCCCAAACAGAGTTTCCAACACACTTCAATCCACACATACTGGTTAGATGAACAATAAACCAAGCTTGTTAACTACCAAAAACTAAAACTAGGCCCAGTCCATGAAAGGGGCACTCCCAGGAGAGACTGTACAAAGGCTGGAACATGAAACACCTTTGTAAACCTGAGACAGCTGCCTTGGGGACAATGACAGGGAGAATCCCCCAAAGTGACTCCTTTGTTTCTGCTCTTCTCTGGCCTCCGATTGTTCCTTCCAACGTGGAGTACTTTGCACTTGTCTCTACTGAATTTGATCCTATTTACTTCAGATCATTTCTCCCGTTTGTCCAGATCATTTTGAATTTTAATCCAATCCTCCAAAGCACTTACAACCCCTCCCAGCTTGGTGTTGTCCGCAAACTTGATACGTGTAAGAGAGAGACTGTTACTGGGAGGGTTTCCCCATGTGTCAGAGGGTTACACCCTGGTGGGAGGGGGCTAGGCCTGTACTGGAATAAGGTCACTCTGTGCTTCACAGTGTGTTAGAACCTAGAATGTGCATTAGCAGGGGAAAAGCTGGGGGGAATCGTCTAGGGGAATGGACAAAAGCCTAGTCTGAATTCTCACACCTTGCCCTTTTCACCCCGGCAGGCCAGAGAATAACATCCATGTTTCGCTGCAGATCATCTCGTCCTCCCAGGGGCAAGGAAATGGCTGCAATGGAGCTGGCTCAGGTAAGAGATTATCAGGGTGGCGGGCTCTGTTTGGAGGTTGAGGAGCAGTAAATGCATAAGAGGGTGGTAATTGCTAGAAGTGGTGGGAAGCAGGAAATATCTCGGGTGGAGAAAGGGAGGGGACAGCATGTGACAAACCTGCTGAGACTTGTGTAGTGTAGGGCGTGATGGGTTGTCACCCCCAGGAGGCAGTTTGTGGAGCTTCTGGGAACTGCTGTGTCCTCTAACCCTCACGCTGGGCTGGTCCTTCTCACACTGCTTTGCTGGAGATTTCGCCAGCCTCTCCAGGGCCTGTTATCACCCAACACAACAGCAGGTGGCGCCATGCAGCCAACTAAGCTACCTGAGTGTGTTACCTAAGCCACTCAAGGACAGATAGAAGACAAGAGCCAATTTCCCACTCCCCAACCTTGCACACTTGCTGTAGTATAAATCCAGAATGATACCATCTTATAGTGCACAGGGATCTCTATAATACAAGCTCATTAATGTAGTTCCCCTTCCCCTCGATATGGGACAGATGTGCACAACAAGCTGAGATTTTCCCCAGACACTTCACTCAAAATACGCTGGTTAAGATAAAGCATCAAACAAGTTTATTAACTGCAGAAAGATAGATTAAGTGATTATAAGTGATAACAAACAGATCAAAGCAGATTATTTAGCAAATAACCAAAACTCAGACTAAGCCTAACATACTAGATGGATAGAATTTGAATTAGCAATTTCTCACCCTGACTGATGGTACAAGCAGTCCCCCAAGTTTCCATACACAAGCTAGAAATCTCTTGATCCTGGGAGCAGCACTTCCCCCACATCCGTTTTTGTTTCTCAGGTGTTTCCAGAAGTTCTCTTGTGTGGAGAATGAGGCCAAGAGATGATGTCACACCCCACCTTATGTAGCTTTTCCATATGGTGGGAACCTTTTGTTCCAAACTCAGTTCCTAGTCCAGTTTGTGGAAAAATACAGGTACTAAAATGGAGTTTAGTGTCATGTGGTCTGGTCACAGGCCCTGCTGAGTCATAGTAGCCATGACTCATAGGCTGGCTGAAACATTCACAGGAAGGCTAAGCTCTTCCACAGTCCATTGTCTTTGTTGAGCCATCAGCACTGTCTGGCTTCTTCATTGTTGTACCTGAAAGGCTCATTGTGGGTGTTACTCAGAGTAAGCACATTTGAAATACAGATACAGAGTCAATATCCATAACTTCAGATACGAACATGATATGTGCACACAAATAGGATAATCGTATTCAGCAAATCAGAACTTTTCCAGTGACACCACACACGATGCATCTTCTACAAAATAGATCATAATTATGTCCTAATCATATTATAATCATACCACTATGATGAATATGGGGGTGTAGTGTCAGATAGGTCCTAATTTCAAGGCACAGGAGTTGGGAATGGAACTTCCCCTCTTTGTGGAACAGGAAATAACCCTCCAGCCAGGGCTGGGACAACTTCCTAGACTCTCAGCGATGGAGCCTGAATCTACTGACATTTCATTAATTACCACCAACCCCAATCTTTGTGGCAACTGTAAACTTTATCAGTGATGATTTTGTACTCTCTTCTAAGTCATGGATAAGAATGTTAAATAGCACAGGGCCAAGAACCAATCCCTGCAGGAACCTGCTAGAAAGAAATCCACTCGATCATGGTTCCCCATTTACTATCAGAGTTTTTAATCTATTTAATGTATGCCGTGTTTATTTTGTATCATTCTAGTTTTTTTTAGTAAAAATATTGTGCTAATCAAGTCATGTCCCTTACGGAAGTTTAGGTATAGTACATCAATACTATTAGCTGCAACCAAACTTTTGATCTCATCCAATAAGGATATCCCGTTAGTTTGATAGGCTCTATTTTCTCTAAACCTTTGCTAATGGGCACTATAATTCTGACCTTCTAACTTCTATTCTTTATGATTGACTTCCCCTTTCTTCCATATATTTTATTTGGAGAGTGCTTGGATTCCTACCAGGGAGCCACTATCAGGGTCCAGAGACAGCCCCATCTCCTATATTAAGCTCTGGCTAGTAGCTATGTGATAAATGTGAAGACCCTGCTTCTGTCTGTCAGATGGGAGACACAAAGGTTCTCTCTTTCTACCCTCTGATGCCTCCTGGCTGCTGTAAGGAAGGTGGGTTGGGACTCTGTTAACATGTGCCTCCCGGAGCTTCCATTTCCCTGGTGCTGCTGTTCCGTGAATAGTGGGGTTGTGAGTGGGTCAGCAGGTACTGAGTATTGGACTCCTGCTCTTTCAGGGGCCGGTGACCTTCGAGGAGGTGGCTGTGTATTTCTCCAGGGAAGAGGGGACTCTGCTGGACCCCACTCAGAGAGCCCTCTACAGAGATGTCATGCAGGGGAACTATGAGACGATGGTCTTGCTGGGTAAGGATTCCTGTCCCTTCTGTTCTTGGAAGGGGAAATGAAGAGTGAAGGTTCATGCCACCCCCACAATGCCATCTGTACCCTGTCCTGTTTCAGCATCACCCCAATAGGCCAGTAACATACATACTACCAGAGACCCTCCTCTGCTGCAGAACACTTTGGGAACAGCGCACAGGAGCAGCATCACACAATGTCAAATATCTCCTCTTTACTCAAGTAAAACTGGGGTTAGGTCCAGCATAATGAACAGAAGCTTCCTACCCCCAGCCTTCTCTCAAACCCTGAGCCTTCTCTACCCAAACCAGAATGTGCTTGGGGTGTAACAAGCAGGCGGCTGGAGTCAGAGCTGCCAGTCCAGGGTTACTTATCATACAGACACTCAGTGCGTCCTTGAACGCTGGCTGGGAGTATCCAGACAGGGGAGCTCCAGCAGCAGAACACTGAATCTCACCCAGGATTACAGATGACACAACTCCTCGCTGATCTGGATTGCACCCCAGCATGTGAAAATGGCCTAGGTTGGTAGTGACATTTCTTGAGACATGGAGAGTCTTGCTCCCATATCACCAGGTGTAATAAAAATAACAGGAAAGGCCAAATATGGAAAACTGATTCTTCAGCTTGCTTTTGACCTGCATCATATTTTGCAATATATTCCAAATAAGGAAATTAACGTGCAACGTATGTGTCATTGTTTGTGGTTTTAAGCTGTAAAAGGCTTGTGTGATTTTTAGCTCAGGAACAGTATTCCAATAGCTGTCGCCCCCTGCGTGCTTGTAACCAAGAAAAGAGCCTCAGGCTGAGCTGATTCAAATATTAATCCTGTGGTCGTTTTCCACAACAGCCTCAATAGGTCCCTGTGATGGAATGTAAGGCTACATCTAGACTACCCACCGTATCGGCGGGTTAAAATCGATTGCTCGGGGATCGATATATGGCGTCTCATCTAGATGCCATATATCGATCCCCGAGCGCGCTTATATCGATTCCGGAACAACACCAACCCCAACGGAGTTGCTGATTTGACAGAGGGAGCCGTGGACATCGATCCAGCGCGGTGAGGATGGGTGAGTAATCCGATCTTAGATATTCGACTTCAGTTACGTTATTCACGTAGCTGAATTTGCGTATCTAAGATCGATTTCCCCCCGTAGTGTAGACCAGCCCTTAATGTCTTCACACCTTCCCCCTGCAGGAGAATGGCTGTTTGACCAGCTGTTTGCCTTGCTGTCTCTGAGGAACTGGTCTGTGGGTGTTCCCCAGAACTGTAACTTTTTCAGTAATATCATACTGTAAAATCTCACAATTTTACATACAGTGTTACTACACATTTTAACAGGAGGATAATATTCAGTAGGTTATGTGTTTTCTAATGATACCTCACAAGCCATATTGGGTACAAAATTGATCATAATTTTCTAGAAGAGTGAACACAGGGGTACAGATTGACACAGTGTCTGTGTGTGTGTTCCCAGCAGATATGTGGGTATTTCAATCCCTCATAAGCACAATGTTTGGCATCTTCAAGGACCTGGGGAACTGGTCCTGGGAATTCACTAGTTTAGCAAGTGTGAGACTGCATGAAATTGTGAGACACTTTGGTATTAATAATAAAATAATATAATCTGATAAAATTGCAATGAATCATGCTAGGTATGCCATGTAAAGTGTCAGTGAAAATGTTATGATTTGCCAAGTATGATAATTTTGTTTCTATGTTTCTATCACCTTTGTATTGTGAGTTACAGATATGTAAGGTATATCTGTATTTCAAGACTTGTGCAGTTTTTCTGGGTGACACCCTCAGACATATTGGCATCAACATTGCCTAGCCTGTTTGATGGCCCATTGAGGGTCATCAGCTGTACAATGAACCTATGGACCAAGGGGATACACCTATTGAGTCAGCAAGACATGCCGGGGTTTGCCTGTGTAATGAAACCTCCAAAGCTTTTCCATGCCATGTGCTGTGAAGCTTGTGTTTGGGACACAGGAAGTACAAGCCACATGGCAAAAGGAATATAAAGCGCAGCTGCATCATCTCCATCTTGTCTTCAATCCCCCTTCCTACCTCTGGAGCAACTTCTCTACAAACTGAACCCTGGAACAAAGGACTGAATGACCCATCCAAGCTGTGGATGCGTTCCAGAAAGACTTTCAAGCCAGCAACTCACCAATACTGCTAAGAACCTGATATATCCATTTTGGAATGTATCTGACTGCTTTTCCATTTAAATTCTTTCTGTCTTTCTTTCTTTTAAACCTTTAGTTTAGATGCTAAAGAATTGTCTGGAAGGATGGAATTTAACTTCATTCTTTCATTTGTTCTTTCTTCTAAACATTTAGTTTAATTGCTAAAGGATTGGCTGGCAGCATGGTATTTTGGATGAGATCCAAACCTGGGTAATGTGGCTAACCTTCTACCCACCCACTTCCTGGATCCAATTAGGATCACTCTCCTGCTGCCCTCTGGCCATGCTGTATCACAGTGAGCAGAGTTTTTAAATAACCTCTCACTGTACGGGACCTAGTTGCTGATTAGGAGTCAGAGAACTGTCATGCAATAAAGGGGGCCGTGTGATTTCTTTTTTCAGAGTCTCGTTAACCAGTGTGTGGGATCAGAAGCACAGTTTGTGACTGGTCAGTGAGTTTAACTTCAGTGTTAACCACCAGTATGGGGAGCATCTGCTCTCCCTTTTTCAGCCTGCTCTGACCTTGGCATTTTCAGTGAGGACTGCCCCAGGCACACTAGGTCACACTAAGCACTGAAGATAAATTAACAGAATGTTTTTGATGATCAAGTTGTATGAAATCAACTGAACTCCTTTGTTTTCTTTCATCTGAGCGGAGTTTCTGGTTTTCCAACGTGATATGATCTCCCAGCTGGAACAAGGGGAAGAGCCATGGGTCCCAGAGCTCCAGGGTTCAGAGGAAAGAGAGATCCTGAGATCTCCCCGCACAGATGAGGAAACATTAAACCAACTCAGAATCTGTAAGTGCCTGAAGGAAACATCTAGGATGCCCTACAAAGCTCTTGGGAAGTCTCTCAGTTCATTATTGTCCATAGCAGGGGTCGCATCCGCAGGGTAAATATAGCTCAAGGCTTTCTATAGATGCTAGCAGACACCGGGCAGTAGCTTTCTCCCTTCCCCCTGTGAATTTGGATGGGATGTGAAGGCTGAATTGATCCCCTCCTCTCTCCTGTTGTGGGGAGCTGAGTTCCTGATTTTTATTTGTCCTCTCTCCAGCACTTGTTTTGGTTTGGCCTTCCCCTTTCCATCCCTGTTTGAGGTTTCTGTCTCTATCACAGCAGGTGATGCAATGACGTGTGAGGTTCAGCACAGACCAGAAAAAGAGCAGGGAAACCAGCCAGGGGAGAAAATGGATAAATTTATTTCCTGTCAGGGAACTCAGAAGGGCCTTAAGGAAACCAGAATACAGCAGGAAATCTGCAGGGAAAAGCAAAAAAAATACATGTGCTGAGTGTGGGAAAAACTTCACTTACAGATCAGGCCTTTCTCAACATCAGAGAATCCACACAGGGGAGAGGCCCTGTGAATGCAATGAGTGCGGGAAAGCTTTCAGTCGCAGCTCGCACCTTATTGGGCATCAGAGAATCCACACAGGGAAGAGATCCTATCATAGAATCCTAGATTATAAGGGTTGGAAAGGACCTCAAGAGATCATCTAGTCCAACCCCCTGCTCAAAGCAGGACCAATTCCCAAATGGTTCCCTCAAGGATTGAACTTACAACCCTGGGTTTAGTAGGCCAATGCTCAAACCACTAAGCTATCCTCTCCCTCCTGAATGCAGTGAGTGTGGGAAAACTTTCAGTCGCAGCTCACACCTTATTCGGCATCAGAGAATCCACACACAGGAGGGGTCCTATGAATGCAGTGAGTGTGGGAAAACCTTCAATCGCAGCTCTCACCTTATTCAGCATCAGAGAATCCACACGAGCAAGAAGCCCCACGAATGCCGTCAGCAGGCCTGCACAACTCGTAAAGTGGTGATGTAGAGAAATCTCTGTATTAACTATCTCTATAAATCTTTATAACGTTGCATTGTGTTATTTTGTATTAAGTATCTTTATCTTTATGACATTGCATCCGACATGATGTTATTTTGTAATTCATATGACTTGGCATTGTGCCTCTCTATTTTCATACAACTTTGTATTAGATCCCTATATAGAGAATTGGTAGAAAACTTTGTACCAAATGTTATAGCCCCTAAGGATAGTATAGTTAAAGTAAAAGAAAACATGTGCCTTTTTGCTAGAAGTAGAATAAGATCTTCCCCCGCACTCTGTAATCAATCGCTCTATTGACTGAATGAGGTGTGAATGAGTGAGGCTTGGAAGACACCCACCTCCAGACAGCTACAACAGTTGAAGAGGGAATGGGAGCCAGAGCAAAGGACAATACAACTTGTCAAGTGGGCCCACTAAAGAAGAGCAGACATATTGATGGCCTCAGGGATTAGAAGCAAGCACCTTCTTTAGAAAACACCCTCTTTGAGCAGCATTGGGACAACACCCAGAGAAAAGCAGCACAAAGACCAACGGACGCAGACCCAGATTTTGAATCTGGTCTAGATTTGCATAAGAGGGAAGCTGCTATAAATGCGAGGTGTCTTGCAGAAGGACCCCGGATCTCGTCTTGTCACCATCGGACCATCGATTTGGATCGGTAGAAGCCCGGCTCCACCCCTCCCCCATCTAACTCACCTGGCCAGTGCAGTTAAGGGGAGCAACTAGTTGGTAACAATAGCAAGACGGAGTGTGTTTATGTCTCTGTGTGTGCGTGAATGCATGACTGTGATATATATCTCATGTGCATATCATAGAGTATTAATTGATACCTGTATTACTAATAAATGTGGCATTTTGCCTTAATCCCCCTGAAAAGTTCCTGTACAGTACTTTGAGTAAAACAGCGAGGGCCACAATACTCCAAAGAAAACAGCTGAGGACCGAAACCCCCAGCCCTGCGGAAACACCCCCCACTCAGGACCTCCCAGCCTGGCGGAAACACCCCGCCCAGCCCTGCAGAAACAAACCCTCCTTCCCCAGCGCCACCCCACCAAAACAGCTGTGGATCAAAAAGGAAGGTTGGTGGTGGGGAGGTGTTACTTGATGTTAAATCAACCAGGGACTCCCAGCCAAAGAGGTGGCTGGGAGCCCTCAGGGTCAAATTAAAGGGCCTGGGGCTCTGATGACTGGGGGAACCCGGAGCTTTTCAGGGCTGGGGCAGGGATTTAAAGGTCCCAGAGCTCCTGCTGCTGAGGGGAGCCTGAGCCCTTGAAATCCCAGCCTCACTCCATCCCCTGGAGCTGCCGCCAGGATTCAAAGGGCTCTGTGCTGCCTGCAGCCACAGGGATCCCTGAGCCCTTTAAATCTCAGCTGCTGCTGGGATTCAAAGGGCTCTGGGCTGCCCGTGGCGGTGGGGAGCCCTGAGACCTTTAAACCTCAGCTGCAGCCGGGAATCTCTGCGAGCAGCCCAGAGCCCTTTGAATCCCGGACGTGGCTGGCAGGCCGGCTTTAGGAAGTGCGGGGCCCCGCAGGGATGACTGGGGAAAAAAAAGCCTTTCAGTTCTTAACAACCGGTTCCCTATAAAAAGTTCTGCCACAGTATGTATTTTTTGTACCAGTAGGGTTACCATACGTCCGTATTTTCCTCCCAGATGGCGATTTAAGAACCAAAAAGCCTGACATGTCCGGGAAAGTACAGATGTATGTTAACCCTACCTAAAAGTTCTTTTTTAAAAAGATGGGTCTGAACTAGAAATGAGCTCTGCCACTCCCTTAGGGTGTGCTAGGGTGCACATGTGTGGGTCCCAGCTGCTCCCTGCCCATCTCATTGAAGCAGGTGTGCAGGGTTACTTCCCTCGGAACTGCAGGGCACCAGTGAATATGGGGCTGGCTGGAGGTGGGGGAGGGGGAGGATGCGAGAGGTAGGGTCTGGCTGCAGGCTGGGCAAGGGGTGTGGGCAGGCTGGAGACAAGAGGTGTGGGGTGGGCTGGCTGGCTTCAGGCAGGGCCACAGGGAGGGTGCGGCATGGGTTGGCAGGGCTGGAGACAAAGGAGTGCGGGACTGGCTGGCTTCAGGCAGCGGGGTGCGGCAGGGGTTGGCTGGAGACGGGTTGGTGCAGGGCTGAAGGCAAGGCAGGGGGTACGGGGTTGGCTGGAGACAGGGCAGGGGGTGCAGGGCTGGTGCGGGCAGGGCAGGCAGTATGGCAGGGGTTGGCTGGAGACAGGGCAGGGGGTGCAGGGCTGGTGCGGGCAGGGCAGGCAGTGTGGCAGGGGCTGGCTGGAGACAGGGAAGGGGGTGCAGGGCTGGCTGGAGACAGGGGTTGGTGCAGGGCTGAAGGCAAGGCAGGTGGTGTGGGGCTGGCTGGAGATGGGCAGGCTGCAGGCAGGAACTGGTGCAAGCAGGGCAGGAGGTGCGGGGCTGGTGCGGGCAGGGGGTGCAGCAGTGGCTGGCTGGGGACAGGCTGGCTGCAGGCAGGGCAGGGGGTGCAGGTACAGGGGGTACAGCCCATCCTCTATGGTGAGTGCCTCCTTCTCCTCCTCCTCCTCCCCCCTCTCCCACTAGGGTAGCAGCAGCAGCCTGGGGCTTGGGGGCTACTTCAAGGGCCCGGGGCGCCCCTGCTTCCACTGCCCCAGCTCTGTAAATAGCCGCGGGAACCCTGGGGAAGCGGCGGGGCTCCAGTGGCTATTTAAAGGGCCGGGGAGGTAGAAGAAATGGGAGTCCTAGACTTTTTAAATAGCCCCCAGAGCCCCGCAGCCATACCCCAGGGCTCCAGCAGCAGGGCTCTAGTGGCAATTTAAAGGGCCTGGGCTTCCAGCCCCTGCTGGGAGCCCCAGGCCTTTTAAATTGCCCACTGAGGAAACTGGGCCACCCTGGTACAGCGCACTGGCTTTTGCTGGTACTGGGGCTTGGGTGCGGGGTCCTCTTAGGAGCGAGGCCGATTCAAGGGAATTGGTTAAATTGGCCTAAAGCCGGCCCTGGTGGCTGGGATTTAAAGAGCTCTGAGCTCCCCGCCCGCCTGCCCAGAGCCCTATAAATCCTGGCCGCGGCTGAGATTTAAAGAGCTCTGGGCTCCCTGCGGCTGCGGGCAGCTCAGAACCTTTTGAATCCCGGCCGCGGCTGAACTTTAAAGGGGTTTGGATTCCCCGAGGCTACGGGCAGCCCAGAGCCCTTTGATTCCCGGCTGCGGGACGCACAGTGAGACTTCACGGGCCGCACGTTGCCCGTGGGCCGTATGTTGTGCAGGCCTGGCATGGAGGGGCAAAATAGGTAAGAAATTTCCGTGGCCTGTCACTAGCAAATAGTAGCCACCATGGATCCTGCCAGAGGTGGCTACATCTTAGCACTGTGGGAAGCAACCCTTCACAGAGACCATTTGTCTTGTGGTTTGGGATACTTCTCAAGACATGCTGCACTCAGAGTGACCCCCTCATCCTGTGCCAGCTGGAGAAAAGAAAAGGGGCCAGCCAACTCTCCCACTACCAGCTGCGAACCACTGATCCCCAAACAGGGGGAGGCCTCTGGCTTTGATGTGTATTAAATATCAGGCTGGTCTCTTTCTTTGGCAAATATCTAACAGAGCTAAAAGAGGGAACAAATGATCCTCAAAGGAGAGGGGAAAGACAATCACTGGGAAATTTAATCCCCTGCAACATCCAGAATGGAGAGCGACTCAGGGCAACAGGTTCCCCCGAAGGAAGAAGTTTTTGGGATTTAGAAACATAAGGAACAGCACAAAACTTGAGAGGATTGTTAATTGACATTTGATAATGACACAGAGGGAAAACCTGAGCTTTCAGATCAGTGTTCAGAAATGAAAGACAAAGGGTGGAAATCAGAGATTTTGGATCCATTTTGCAAATTATAGAGAGGAAAGTGGAAAATCAGAGGGATTTTATATCAGTTGTTGATAGGAGGTAAAATCTGAGTGTTTCACATGAATACTTGATAAATGAATAAAGAGGAAATGGGCAACATTTGCAAACATTTTGTGTTCAATAATCTGAGAAAAGGTGTAAATCTGAGATTTTCTTATTATTTTATAATTAGAGACAGGAAAATCTCAGGGCATATTCAATTAGAAATAGACAACTAGAGAGAAGTGGGGCAAATGTTTAGGTTATTTTATTTGAATCTTTGAGATTTGCAAAGAAATTGTGTCACAAACTGCATATTTGATAACATGAGAGGAAAACACCAAGATCTGAGGGGAGAGAGTCACTTTCCTGTCAGGGCCCAGTGCTCCCTCCCCCTCCCCCTCCGGGGTCTCTCACTCACTGGGGGCTCCAGGCGGGGCTGGTGCGGTCAGAGCCTGGGGCTGCCTAGGGGGCAGGTCCCAGCTGGAGAAAGCCCCCCCCCCCCGGCCAGGATAGGAATGTGCTACTGGTAGCAGCCTGGGGCTGGACCCTCTCTATGGGGGACACTTGCTCCCCCCTCCCCTTCCTGACCCTTCCCACGCCCTGTTGCCAGAAGAGAGTGGCCCCCCCAGCCCAGCCCAGAGGTGTCCCTGTCTCAGGCCCCCCCCAGCCTCTGCCCAGTTCAGAAATCACTCGGGGGAACCATTTCCCACCTACACAAGGACAAATCACTGCAGGTGAAAATGGGGGGAAACACCCCAAACCTGAGATCTGAACTGGCCATTGGCAAAGGGGAGAGAAAATGGGGCACAATGGGGGGAGGGGAACAGGGAACTTCTCAAGGGTTTGAGGGAAGGGGGTGTCAGCCTGGATGTTGCTTTTTGCTCTCTAGGGAGAAAGGGGGCAGGACAGGAGAGGAGGGGGGTCTCCACGGAGGGGGCAGTGGTAATTCCGAGGGGATCTCAGCCCTCCCTTTTTCTCCCCGCTCCTCAGGGGTCACCTGCTCTTCTCCCCTCGCCCCCCGGCCATGTCCCGGCTGCACAGACATTTTCCATCCATCCCTTTCCCAGGTCTCCCCCCTCCGCAGCCCCTGCCCGACCCCACGCAGGGGCTGCTAGGTGTAATGCATGTTCAGTAGGGATTTCTCCCCTACTAATGCTGGGGTGTCCTTCTATAGGTTAGTCTACTAATGATCTCATCTTGGTGCCATGTGTGTCAGTTCATTGCCATGGCACTCGTGTGCTTAGACATCTGAGGATGCTCTATAGAAAAGCTCCTTGAGTGAGGTAATCCACAGGGAGTAGCTCAAAGCTCCAAAGTGCCTGGCCGGGGCAGGACATTGGCACAGCAAGGGCGGGGTGTGGCAGTGACATCACAAAGACCTTTTGCAGGACCTCACACTATTGGTCAAAGACTATTGGTGAGCAGGTGGTGACCTCACAGAGAGATCCTGACATCAGTCAGGGGCCAGGGGCTAGGGAAACCTCAGAGACCCCTGTGGCTTTGCTTCAGCAAGTCTCCTTCTCCAGGTATCTGTCTGAGGACTGAGAGAGTATTCGGGTTCACGGACGTGAGCGCCAGGAGAAATCTCTTTCCAGTTTTCTCCTTCCCTTGTAGTGATTTTACTAGAAAACAGCCGTCCCTCTTTAGAAGGTAAGAGCCTCCTGGAGGTGTGAAACCTGTTCAGTCTGATCCATCTGGTGAGAGTTGAATTCTAGGCATGGAAAACATGAGCTTAAGGAGGCAGAATTTTATTCCACACCTGGGATTTTGTCCCTTAGAATCATGGGGACATTAGGGTTTGTCCTTTGTGTTTCACCTTTTCCTCCATCCACCTGTCCCTCCCTCCTTTCTCTTCATCTCTTCTTTTGTCCTTTCTCCTGTTCCCCTCCCAACACCAGGACGAGTGTGTGCGTGTGTGTTGCGGGGGAGTGCTCTGCAGCTCTCACTGTGGGAGTTCCACCCAAAAATGTGAGGCTGAAATAGTGCTCAGGCAGTCAGGGCTGGATTAACCTTTTGTTGGCCCTGGCACCAAACATATTTGTGGGCCCCAGTATAGTCACTGTGGGCTCCGAGTGTGGGCCTGGTGGGGCAGTGCCATTGGTGCCTTCGTATACCCGGTACTGAACCTCAGAGACATTTTTCATTTTGATCACACACCTCTCCATGACTATATGCATTGCCATACACAGCTCCCTCAGCCCGCGGGTTTTCTTATTGAGCTGTACACCCATGTGGGTTTACCAGTGTCCACAGTGAGCAGAACTTTCATAGTGACCAAGGAAACTCCCCACAGATTTATCTCTTTCCTCATTCAGACCTTCTCTAGCCATGTCTCCAGTACCCCCCCATGTCACCAGTCACTGCATGTGGTCCTAGTCTCAGCTCAAAGTCCTAAAGCCAGCAGACACTTGATCAGTTCTGACAGATCCCTCCCTCAGCCCCCATCCTGCCATGTGAGCAAGCCACCTGCAAACACCATTTCCCCAAAGTGAGGACTTAGCCCTTGGGAATCTGAAGACACCAGCGTCTCTCCCTCTGCTCCCATCTACGTGCTAGTCTGCTACCTGGTCACCACCACCTCTCCCCATACTTGTTTCCTTTCTACTTTGGACATGCTCCCAACCAGCTGGAAGCTCCCTCTGCAAGCCTGACCTGCTCCCGCCTTCCCTGCTCCCCCGACATTCCTTTCCTACTGGTGACCTCTGTTCCTTGAGGTTAACTCCAGTGTCTTTAGGTGCTCTAGCTTAATGGCCCCAGGAGTCATAGAGCCACTTGTAGTTTCTCTAGCTACAGCCATGGGGCAACTGCCAGAGGCCAGCCTTAGACAGCTGCAGCTACTAGCCGCAGGAGCGGAGGCAATGCCAAGGCTGAGCATGCTTGAACCTTGCAAGGGCAGCACTAGGGACTCTAAATCCTCAGCACTGGCCCTAGGCAGCTGCAGACTCTGGAGTTAGGCACTTTCCTCCTCTAGGTTCCTGCATGGTTACAGAACTGCAGTAAAGTGGAACAATTATCAGCTTCTGTGATTGGAAGATGTCTGGATCCATCTAATAAGACCGTCCTACATAAATGAGGAAAGTTGAGGTGCCTTTATTATTCTTTTGTTCCATTCTTTGTTTCTATGGGGAATTTGCCAGTGCAATATCACTGTCTTCCTTTTAAACAAACAAAACTAAAAAAAAAAGTGTAATGGCTGTTGAAAATAGCAATTCCAGCCCTCGTTAGCACTGTGAAGACCCCAACATTTGTTGCTCAATTTTCTCCTACTTTTTCTACAGTAAATGACAGTGGATCAGCATATTTGATTTGGGAGAAATGAAGTAACAGCTGCCCAAATTGAGCTTGAGCACTCCTGATTTTGAGGTGTTCAGATATGGAAGGCAGGGGCTAGATTCCCTTTATGAATATTAGATACATCTGGAAAGGAAAAGTCAATTTCTATTTTCATGGCTCAGAAGTGGAAATCCTCCTGTCCTGTATCTGAAGCTGTCCAGGTCCAGTAGAGCCTCCCCTTCCTTACTTACCATTTTACCTTCTGGTGGGATCCACATACCTCCCTTGCCCAGCTTCAGATAGAGAGGGGCTCTGTCCAGTTAGTCCACCCAGTTCCATCTTTGGGGGCTGCCAGGCAAGGTCACACCAGCATCCCTAAGCCTGTCTGGGGAAGTCTTCTGAGGGTGCTACCTGGGCCAAAGCCTTCTACTCCTTGGTCACACCTCTTCCCTATTCACAGGTGGCACCCCCTTCTAGCAGCCAGCCCCCCAGCCACAGCAAGCTGCAGCGCATGGAGTCTCACAGCTTCCCCCCTCCCTTTCCTGTTGATAGCAGCCAAGGGAATGCTGGGAAATGTTCCTTCTCTGCTCCAAGGCAGGGAGCTGGTCAAGGAACTACAGCTCCCAGGGCCCTATGGGGTCTCAGCTCCCCTACTGAATCCAGGCTGCTCTGAGGCTCCCTTTCTGCAGAGGGGAGGAAGTTACTGTTACAGGTCCCTTCAGAGCTTGGGCCTAGCACTATGGCACCATGTCAAATCCAGTACTGCTCCCAACTCTATCCAGCTCTGCTGCTGGCAGGATCCCTTCCCATTCTTTTTGTTTCCTGTCTCCCCTCCAAGGAGAAGCTCTGCATTGTTCCTGTGTGGGGAACTGAACCCAGGCTGTCTGGGTGAAAGCCAAGAATCCTAACCACTAGACCACATGGGACTTCCATAACACGTTTGCATGTTCATATTCAATAACACAATTAAACGTAGCCATTCAAAGTAGCCATTTAAAAGAAGCCATTCAAAAAACTTCAAAAACAGACTTCAAAGAGAAATTGCAGAGTTAAAACTGATCTGCAAACTTAACACCATTAATTTGAGCTTGAAGAGGGACTGGGGGTGACTGGCTCACTACAAAAGCAATTTTCCCTCTCTTGGTATTGACACCTCCCTGTCAATTACTTGGAGAGAGCCACATCCACCCTGACTGAATTAGCCTTCAACACTGGTTCTCCCCTTGTATGGTAACTCCCTTTACATCATGTTCCAATATATATTTATGCCTCTATCTGCAATTTTCACTCCATGCATCTGAAGAAGAGGGCTTTTTACCCACGAATGCTTGTGTCCAAATAAATCTGTTAGTTCTTAAGGTGTCACCGGACTCCTCGTTGTTTTTGTGAAATAAAAGCAAAATGCACTCTAAGCTGATCTTAACCCTTTCAATGCCCTTACAAACTTAGATGCTTCTCACCACAGGCCGGCTGGTGGCTTTTCAGCCAGGCTCTCCCCTTTCGTCAGCGCTTCAGTTGCTTGGTGTGGGGGTGTCTGTAGATGTAGGTGGACGAGAGAGACAAAGCATGGCAAATGTCTCTGCTTTTATCATGTCCTTTCTTCCCTCTTGGCTTTGCTCCCCCTTCAGAGTCAGGTGAGCATCACTGCGTCTCTCCAAGCAAGTCTGAGCAATTCCCCTGGGGTGTCCTCTTGCAGGTAAGTGATTGCACTGTAGCTCCCTTGCTGAACAATGGCTGTTGATGGGTTGTTTGACACCCGGTCCGGGTGTTGGTTACTTTCCTTGCTGTTGTCACTGGGGAGCTAATATTTGGCTGACTCCCCCACCTTACAGCATAGTGATAACCACACTGCACAATTCTCATAACTTCATATGCATGAATGGTAAACATCTATGGGTAGAGAAATGACTTTCAGCAGATCATATCCTTTCCCCTGATACCTTACAAGGCATGCTCTGTATATAAGATCACGATTATATGAAAATGAGGAATATGGGGGTTACAGCACACTCCCCCAAAGGTACAGAATGTCACACTGAGATTCTATTTTCATTTGTTATGTAACAGCATTAAAGAGATCCAGTGACTAACCAATGGCATTTTCAAGTGCTAAAATAGCAAGCGCTGTTGGTCTCTCATTGGCCATCAGCGACTGAAGATATGGTTTAATGAGCCAGAGCTTCAAGGCGAGGGTGGCTCTGTCCACTGCCTTCCGTTGCGCTGCTGGGCACCAAGTCCCTGGCGGTCAATATGTGAAGCTGGGAGAAGAGAGTGGGGTGGCAAGCGGTGGTAGAACTTTTGCCACCAGGGTCTAGCTGTCTAACTTCCTCTTCGTACTGCTGGGCCCCCGTTGCCTTCAGGTAACACAGGAACTAAGGCAGGAATAGGGTGAGGAAGCAAGTAAAGCCGAGCAAGGAAGGCAAAAGTTAATCTTATCTTTATGGGCAGCTCGCAATGACGTCCTTTTTCTGTGCCACAGCTGACAACAACATCCCAGACAGAAAAGTAACAGGCCAAAAAGAAACCTAGCAGCTGCTGAAACAGTTCAGTTGGGAGCGTGCTAGACTAACAGGCTCTTCTATCCTCCTTTATGCACGGGCGGGATGTTTTCTGAGAGTGCAGCAGTTCCTTTAACTGCCACGAGTCCCTCATTTCAGGCTATGCAGCAGGAAAAGACAGCATGGGCTTCTGCACCGAGTTGGCCCACCTGACCTTTCATTCTTCTCTTGCTCTTTGTCAGCAAGGAGAAGAAAAAGAAGCTCTCCCTCAAGCTGGAGTCACACGGGCGAGGTAAGGACGACTTCCTGAGTGCTGGCTCTAGTCCTCTGCTCCGCCAGCTGACCTATCGAGGGGCTACCACCACATTCTCTAGATTTGTCCATCAGTCTGTGCCAGAGTGAGCAACAACCCAGTAGGTGGAGTTTCTATAGTGTAGTGGTTATCACATTTGCCTAATACGCAAAAGGTCCCTGGTTCAAAACCAGGCAGAAATATGCTGGCTTCCTTTTCCCAGATTCCCCTTGTTATTCAGAAAGGGCACTCCTCCTATTGGCCTGTCCCTGGGATAACTCCAACCCCTGCATGACAGAGGATGCTGACAGCAGTGGAGAAAGCACCTTGGTGTCAGGCTGGAAAACCTAGAGTAGTTAGGCCAGTCACCATTTGGAGGCTTGTGGCTTGGCCACCTCTGCTGTTGGAGGTTGGCCTATAGAGGCTCTCACTTCCTGCTGGGCTCCTTTGCATGACTGGCCAAAGGAGGAAGTGAGGCAGGAATGGGGCAATAGAGGAAAGTTGAGCTGAGGAAGGCAGGGAAGAAGCTGTGCGGCTAAGTGGGGTTAGTAGAGCACCACCCTTCATTCTGCAAAGCCTGGGGAGGTGTGGTTGGCTGCTGGGAGGTAGAATCCTGTGCCTGCCTCTTGGCTTCCCAGGAGTGGCTACTTGCAGCCCAGGAGAAGAAGGGAGGTTCTGGGTGAAAGGAAAACAAGCAAAGCTGAGTCCAAGTGGAGAATGGCGGCTCCTTTATGGCCAACCTGGGGGCATGACTGATGGTTTTAGAGGTGGAGGCTGGGCTGGCTGTGAGCAACTGGGATCCAGGAAACCCCCACCTGCCCTTCTGAGGGCTGAACCCATGGAGGTGCGGTTGGCTGCTGAGAGACAGACCCCTGTGGCTGCCTGTTGGCATCCCAGGGATGGCTACTTGCAGCCCAGGAGAAGCGGGGTTCTGGGGGGAAGGAAAAGCAGCAATGGTGAGGCTGAGTGGGCTCCTTTCTGGCCGAGATGGTGGACTGTGGTGAGTCTGGGAGTTGCCTGTAAGCCATAAGTGGACGTAGTGCAGTGAAAACTGCTGCTCCATTCTGGCCGACCTGGGGGCGCCATGGATGACTTGGGAGTGGGGGCAGGACGCTGGCTGTGAGCAAATGGGATCCAGGAAGCCCCAGCCTGCCCCTCCAGGGGCCGAGTCTTCTTCTCTCCTGCCATGGGGAGCCCGACCTTAAGCCTGCCCAGCATGTGCAGCAGCTCGAGCATTAAGCCTTCCTGTGTGCATAACTGAACTACGCCCTAGTGTAATAAGGTGTAAAGTTTAGATTGTGAATTTATCTTTAATTTCCATGGTAATTTACTTTGATCTTTTATTCCTACCACTTATAATCCTTAAAACTCCATCTTTCTGTAGTTAATAAATCTGTTTTATGCTCTACTTAAACTGGTGTATTTTGCTTGAAGTTCTTGGGAAATCTCAGCTCCATTACAAGGCTGGTTCATGTACTATTCACAGTGAGGGAGGGGTGGACCCTGTGTAATAAACTCACACTGATCAGGCTTCTGATTAAGGCAAGATGGTATGATCCAGGGGTGCAAGGCTGCAGAGCTGTAGGGGGGGCGACTTTCTATCATTAGTGTTATGAGTGGCTGCAGAAGCATTCATGTAATTCAGTTGGCTGTGTCCCTACCTACGGATGTCTGTGTAAGTGCAATATCTGCCAGAGATTCACAGCTTGTCTCAGCATCACATGTGTGAGAGGGAGCCCAGGTGGTGGGACAAAGGGCTCAGGGGTCCCACTGTTCAGTTGCATCCCATAGATCGCATCACAGACTTTCAACAACCACAGCGGGTGCTCACTGAGACAGAGAGAGAGATGCCAAAATAGTGATATCCAGTGCCAGCAGACATCAAACTATCAGAAATTCTGTGAACAGAGAAGACCCTGCTAGTGGAAAATGGCTTGTGAGGTATCATTAGAAAACGCATAACCTACTGAATATTATCCTCCTGTTAAAATGTATAGTAACACTGTATGTAAAATTGTGAGATTTTACAGTATGATATTACTGAAAAAGTTACAGTTCTGGGGAACACCCACAGACCAGTTCCTCAGAGACAGCAAGGCAAACAGCTGGTCAAACAGCCATTCTCCTGCAGGGGGAAGGTGTGAAGACATTAAGGGCTGGTCTACACTACGGGGGGAAATCGATCTTAGATACGCAAATTCAGCTACGTGAATAACGTAACTGAAGTCGAATATCTAAGATCGGATTACTCACCCATCCTCACCGCGCTGGATCGATGTCCACGGCTCCCTCTGTCAAATCAGCAACTCCGTTGGGGTTGGTGTTGTTCCGGAATCGATATAAGCGCGCTCGGGGATCGATATATGGCATCTAGATGAGACGCCATATATCGATCCCCGAGCAATCGATTTTAACCCGCCGATACGGTGGGTAGTCTAGATGTAGCCTTACATTCCATCACAGGGACCTATTGAGGCTGTTGTGGAAAACGACCACAGGATTAATATTTGAATCAGCTCAGCCTGAGGCTCTTTTCTTGGTTACAAGCACGCAGGGGGCGACAGCTATTGGAATACTGTTCCTGAGCTAAAAATCACACAAGCCTTTTACAGCTTAAAACCACAAACAATGACACATACGTTGCACGTTAATTTCCTTATTTGGAATATATTGCAAAATATGATGCAGGTCAAAAGCAAGCTGAAGAATCAGTTTTCCATATTTGGCCTTTCCTGTTATTTTTATTACACCTGGTGATATGGGAGCAAGACTCTCCATGTCTCAAGAAATGTCACTACCAACCTAGGCCATTTTCACATGCTGGGGTGCAATCCAGATCAGCGAGGAGTTGTGTCATCTGTAATCCTGGGTGAGATTCAGTGTTCTGCTGCTGGAGCTCCCCTGTCTGGATACTCCCAGCCAGCGTTCAAGGACGCACTGAGTGTCTGTATGATAAGTAACCCTGGACTGGCAGCTCTGACTCCAGCCGCCTGCTTGTTACACCCCAAGCACATTCTGGTTTGGGTAGAGAAGGCTCAGGGTTTGAGAGAAGGCTGGGGGTAGGAAGCTTCTGTTCATTATGCTGGACCTAACCCCAGTTTTACTTGAGTAAAGAGGAGATATTTGACATTGTGTGATGCTGCTCCTGTGCGCTGTTCCCAAAGTGTTCTGCAGCAGAGGAGGGTCTCTGGTAGTATGTATGTTACTGGCCTATTGGGGTGATGCTGAAACAGGACAGGGTACAGATGGCATTGTGGGGGTGGCATGAACCTTCACTCTTCATTTCCCCTTCCAAGAACAGAAGGGACAGGAATCCTTACCCAGCAAGACCATCGTCTCATAGTTCCCCTGCATGACATCTCTGTAGAGGGCTCTCTGAGTGGGGTCCAGCAGAGTCCCCTCTTCCCTGGAGAAATACACAGCCACCTCCTCGAAGGTCACCGGCCCCTGAAAGAGCAGGAGTCCAATACTCAGTACCTGCTGACCCACTCACAACCCCACTATTCACGGAACAGCAGCACCAGGGAAATGGAAGCTCCGGGAGGCACATGTTAACAGAGTCCCAACCCACCTTCCTTACAGCAGCCAGGAGGCATCAGAGGGTAGAAAGAGAGAACCTTTGTGTCTCCCATCTGACAGACAGAAGCAGGGTCTTCACATTTATCACATAGCTACTAGCCAGAGCTTAATATAGGAGATGGGGCTGTCTCTGGACCCTGATAGTGGCTCCCTGGTAGGAATCCAAGCACTCTCCAAATAAAATATATGGAAGAAAGGGGAAGTCAATCATAAAGAATAGAAGTTAGAAGGTCAGAATTGTAGTGCCCATTAACAAAGGTTTAGAGAAAATAGAGCCTATCAAACTAACGGGATATCCTTATTGGATGAGATCAAAAGTTTGGTTGCAGCTAATAGTATTGATGTACTATACCTAAACTTCCGTAAGGGACATGACTTGATTAGCACAATATTTTTACTAAAAAAAACTAGAATGATACAAAATAAACACGGCATACATTAAATAGATTAAAAACTCTGATAGTAAATGGGGAACCATGATCGAGTGGATTTCTTTCTAGCAGGTTCCTGCAGGGATTGGTTCTTGGCCCTGTGCTATTTAACATTCTTATCCATGACTTAGAAGAGAGTACAAAATCATCACTGATAAAGTTTACAGTTGCCACAAAGATTGGGGTTGGTGGTAATTAATGAAATGTCAGTAGATTCAGGCTCCATCGCTGAGAGTCTAGGAAGTTGTCCCAGCCCTGGCTGGAGGGTTATTTCCTGTTCCACAAAGAGGGGAAGTTCCATTCCCAACTCCTGTGCCTTGAAATTAGGACCTATCTGACACTACACCCCCATATTCATCATAGTGGTATGATTATAATATGATTAGGACATAATTATGATCTATTTTGTAGAAGATGCATCATGTGTGGTGTCACTGGAAAAGTTCTGATTTGCTGAATACGATTATCCTATTTGTGTGCACATATCATGTTCGTATCTGAAGTTATGGATATTGACTCTGTATCTGTATTTCAAATGTGCTTACTCTGGGTAACACCCACAATGAGCCTTTCAGGTACAACAATGAAGAAGCCAGACAGTGCTGATGGCTCAACAAAGACAATGGACTGTGGAAGAGCTTAGCCTTCCTGTGAATGTTTCAGCCAGCCTATGAGTCATGGCTACTATGACTCAGCAGGGCCTGTGACCAGACCACATGACACTAAACTCCATTTTAGTACCTGTATTTTTCCACAAACTGGACTAGGAACTGAGTTTGGAACAAAAGGTTCCCACCATATGGAAAAGCTACATAAGGTGGGGTGTGACATCATCTCTTGGCCTCATTCTCCACACAAGAGAACTTCTGGAAACACCTGAGAAACAAAAACGGATGTGGGGGAAGTGCTGCTCCCAGGATCAAGAGATTTCTAGCTTGTGTATGGAAACTTGGGGGACTGCTTGTACCATCAGTCAGGGTGAGAAATTGCTAATTCAAATTCTATCCATCTAGTATGTTAGGCTTAGTCTGAGTTTTGGTTATTTGCTAAATAATCTGCTTTGATCTGTTTGTTATCACTTATAATCACTTAATCTATCTTTCTGCAGTTAATAAACTTGTTTGATGCTTTATCTTAACCAGTGTATTTTGAGTGAAGTGTCTGGGGAAAATCTCAGCTTGTTGTGCACATCTGTCCCATATCGAGGGGAAGGGGAACTACATTAATGAGCTTGTATTATAGAGATCCCTGTGCACTATAAGATGGTATCATTCTGGATTTATACTACAGCAAGTGTGCAAGGTTGGGGAGTGGGAAATTGGCTCTTGTCTTCTATCTGTCCTTGAGTGGCTTAGGTAACGCACTCAGGTAGCTTACTTGGCTGCATGGCGCCACCTGCTGTTGTGTTGGGTGATAACAGGCCCTGGAGAGGCTGGCGAAATCTCCAGCAAAGCAGTGTGAGAAGGGCCAGCCCAGCGTGAGGGTTAGAGGACACAGCAGTTCCCAGAAGCTCCACAAACTGCCTCCTGGGGGTGACAACCCATCACGCCCTACTCTACACAAGTCTCAGCAGGCTCTGCGTCACAATGTGCCAGATTCCCGCCCCCAGGAGCTGCTCCGCCCCCGGGCTGTGCCAGAGCCCCGCCCCCAGGAGCTGCCCCACCCCTGAGCTGGGCCAGAGCCCCGTCCCCAGGAGCTACCCTGCCCATGGGCTGTGCCAGAGCCACGCCCCCAGGAGCTGCCCCGCCCCCGGGCTGTGCCAGAGCCCCGCCCCCAGGAGCTGCCCTCCCCATGGGCTGTGCCAGAGCCCCGCCCCCAGGAGCTGCTCCGCCCCTGCTCTGTGCTGGAGCCCCGCCCCCAGGAGCTGCCCTGCCCCCGAGCTGAGCCAGAGCCCCGCCCCCAGGAGCTGTCCGCACCTGGGATGTGTCAGAGCCCCGCCCCCTGGAATTTCCCCATGTTGGGTCTCTGAGCTTTGTTCTCCTGCCGCCTTCTTCCCAGCACCCCCTGCTCCCTTCCTGTGTCTGCAAACACCCCCCCTCCCCCGGGGCCGGCTGCAGTGCTCGCTGAGCCTGACTCCAAGTTGCCTCCATTTCTGCTTCACCTGGAGGGGGAGAGACAAAGAGAGGAGATGGTCCCAGGGTGTGAAACCACAATCAGGGGGCAAGGAAAGAAGGACTGTTTGGAAAGGTGGGGTTTTTTTGTGGGGGGGGGTGAGCCAGAGGGATTCAGAAGAAGTTGGGCAGCAGAGGCTCAGGGAAATTGAGGGGAACCTCCTGGGTGTCTCAGTGTTGCCCAGGGTTTGTACAGCACCTTGCATAATATGGGGTCTGATCTCAGTCATGGTCTGTGCAGCACCTGGGAGCCCTGATGTCTGTTTCCTGATCACAGGCTCTGGGAATGGAGAGAGGGAAACCTCAGCACCTGAAGGTTAATGCAGCCCTGTGTGCAACCCCTGCTAGGGTGATCCGACAGCAAATGTGAAAAATTGGGATGGGGGTGGGGTTAATAGGCACCTATATAAGAAAAAGACCCAAAA
Source organism: Gopherus flavomarginatus (assembly GCF_025201925.1). Lineage (NCBI taxonomy): Eukaryota > Metazoa > Chordata > Testudines > Testudinidae > Gopherus > Gopherus flavomarginatus. Next base: position 3,138,911 of record NW_026115076.1, read on the forward strand.
ATCGGGACATCTAGTCATGCTAGTCCCTGCTGTTCTCATAAGGGGTCGGCTTAGAGAGGGTTTGGCTACACTTGCAGCTGTCCAGCGCTGGGAGTTAAAGCTGTCTTCCTACAGCTGTTTAGGGAAAGCGCTGCAGTGTGGACACACTGACAGCTACCAGCACTCTGTCATGGCCACATTTGCAGCGCTGTTGGGAGTGGTGCATTATGGGCAGCTATCCCAGCATTCAAGTGGCTGCAATGTGCTTTTCAAAAGAGGAGGGTGGGGTGGAGTGTGACACGGAGCGTGGGGGAGACAGAGCGAGTGGATTTTTGGAGCTGACACTGTGTCAGCTCCCTGCCTGGCAAGTTCAAGCCTCCTCCCCCACCCCTCTCTCATTCACTAAATGCAAATAGCCGCCTTTGTTCTTTTCCTCACAGACCAGATAAGCCGCTGATCCAAAACAGACCCCCCCTCCAGCGTGCCCACCCGACTGCTTCTCTCCTCAAGCAAACACCAGCTGTGGGTGTTCCAAAGGGATCCCCCTGCCTCTGCTCATTCACTGCAAACAGTAACTGTGTTTGGTTTTTAGATAAGCAGCTCCGGGAGCCTTGAGCTCACAGCAAAGCAAACAGAGGCATCACACCAAAACAAAGAGCGTTATCTCTACTTAAAAGCATTATGGGAAGGTTCCGGAGGTCAGTGACAGCGTAGTAAGATTAATCACTGTTTACACTGGCACCCCAGCGCTGCATCACCAGCTCTGTTCTCTTTATTCCTCTCGTCGAGGTGGAGCACATGCAGCACTGTAGCCAGGGAGATACAGCGCTGTATGTGCCTTGCCAGTGTGGACGGGGAGTAAGTTACAGCGCTGTAAAGCCACCACCTGCACTGTAACTCTCCAGTGTAGCCAAGGCCTGAGTTGTAGTAATAATAGCAGCCAAGAATCCGGTGGCACCTTCTAGACTAACAGATGTATTGGAGCATGAGCTGTCGTGGGTGAATACCCACTTCGTCAGATGCAACAATAGTCCCATATGGGCTAGTGGTCAGGATTCCTGGTTTTCAACCAGGTGGCCTGGGTTCAACTTCTGGTGTGGGAAGAGTGCAGAGCTTTTGCCCAGAGTGGAGGCAGGAAATGAAAGGAACAGGAAGGGATCCTGCCAGCAGTGGAGTTAGACAGTGTAGGGAGGGGACCCCAGAAGTGGGGGTGGGGCAGTGGTTGGGGGGGAGATGAGGGAAGGATCCCAGCAGTGCGGGAAGTTGACAACCTGGAGAGCACAGGCCTGGAATGGGGACCTGGAAGAGTGAATGTGTCCCTCTAAACCCATCAACTGCAGACTAGGCAGGCTTGGAAGAATTGTGTATTTGTTGGTAAATGTCAATTTCTGTGTAAACACACAACCCAATGGCAAAATATTTCCATCAATAATCATCAAAATTGACAGATGGGCAAAGTAAGAAACATGCTGCTTGAGAACTTATCATGTTGTAGGAGCAGCAGTGATCTGTATGCTCTGTATAACCTGTATGCTCAAAAGGTCTGTTAAACTCCCCCAGCTTGTGTCCTTTCCCGCTTTGAATGCCTGTGAAGTGGCTTTCCCACTCTCCTTTGTACCTCCAGTGAATGCCCTTCACCCGGCCCATCTGGCCAGCGGTTCGCTGTGTTACATTCTATTGCACCTCAGGGAGACTGATCTTCATCGCACCGTCCATCGCTGCGCTGTGGGACACTTACCTTAAAGGATCCTGACATCTCCACTGCCAGGCTTGTCCTGGGAGCGTGAGTACGAGTGTGACACCCTCCCCCATCCCTTCTTTTGAGCTTAGCTATCAAGGTAATAAATGTGCTGCTTTCTGCCAAACTCTGGAGGGGAGGGGCATTATTAATCCTCTCTAAGCTTACTAACTGACCCAATTTTGGGTAACACAAGCAACATTGTTTGATCTGTTATTGTACCAAAGGGGGAGATGGTTGTCTATAAAGGAGGGTGAAGACTAAATGCCTCTGATGAGAATGGGATTTGAACCCATGCAGGTAGAGCATAATGGGGTAGCAGTCCATCACCTTAACCACTCGGTCACCTCATCTGAGCTGTGAAAAAATGGACAGGAGGAGAAATCTAAGGCCAGCAGAGATAGGGACACTAAGGAGTTTTTAAATACTAAGCGAAAGCAGGGTCTGAATGAGCTCCCCTCTCTCACCTAGTGAGGAGCTGGGGAAAGACTTCCGGAACAGACCGTGTTTGCATAGACACACCTACTCTGCCTAGCTATGCAGCATGATGGGGCCGCTTCCCCAAAATGACCAGTTTGGGATGGTCTTGGGTTACAAATGACTTTAGGATTGAGTGGAATGAAATGTTATTCTCCTTCCTGTATGAGTGAAGGGCAGCAGAATGTACCTAGTCCATCCTGATGGAGGGGTGAGGTGAGTGAGGAATAGCTTTTATTGGACTGCAGAGAAGTGATTGAGGACGTCACCCTAAACCAGTGGTCCCCAAACATTTCACATTGTGCCCTCTTAGCCATGGCTGTGGCCCCTCGGAAGCCATGGTCAAGAACCGGGGCTGGGAGGAGTGGGGCTGTTGCTTGCTGGGGTGAGGGGTGCGGACAGGGGTAAAGGGGTCGACGCCGGGCTGGGAGCCAGAGTCTCAGGCTGAGGGTGGGGTTGGGGAAGAGCTGTGGCAGAGTGGTGCTCCCTCCCTGCCCTCTATGTGGGCTGGCTCAGGTCCTGAGGTGCCCCCACGAATGTTCCTCTGTGTCCCCCTAGGAGTCGCACCCCACATTAGGGGGACCACTGAACCCTACTCGCTAAGCCGGGGCTAGTGATGCCAAACCCCCGGGAAAGGGAGAAGAAGTGTGGGGGCCCAAGCACCAGAACCATGCCCCTACCTTCTGTCTGTGGCTCTACCCCCTTCCACCCATGGCCCCATCCACTGTCACTTCTGTTCCACCCCTTCCCCCACCAGCCCCACCCTATCACTCCTTTACCCCTGCCCCGCTGTGGCCCTGAGACCAGAGAAGCTCTGTGCCCCTGCTGCAGCCCCCGGGCTGTAGCAGGGAGTGGGAGCTCCTCCAGCCCTGGGGCTGACATAGGGGAGACTTTTCCAGGGGGACCTAACTTGGCCAGGGCCCCTGATCATGGGCCCCACTGTCCCCTTGGCAGTGCAAAGTTTGGGGAGGCTGAGCCCCCTTGTCATAAACAGATAGCTAAGGGTTAATGTTCTTTTACCTATAAAGGGGTAACACCAGTAACCTAAAACACCTGACCAGAGGTCCAGTCAGGAAACAAGACTTTTTCAATTCTGGGTGGAGGGAAGTTTGTGTGTGAGTTCTTTGTCTTGTGTCTGTGGCGTCTCGGCTATGAGAGTGATTTTTCTATCTCCTGCCTTTCTAATCTTCTGTTTCCAAGTTGTAAGTACAAAGATAATAAGACAATAAGTTTATATTGGTTTTTTTTGTATTTACATGTGTGTAGTTGCTGGAATGTTTAAATTGTATTCTTTTTGGATAAGGCTGTTTATTCATTTTTTTCTTTTAAGCAAATAACCCTGTATTTGTCACCTTAATACAGAGAGACCATTTTTATGTCCTTTTCTTTCTTTTTATATAAAGCTTTCTTTTTAAGACCAGTTGGATTTTTTCTTTAGTGGGGACTCCAGGGAATTGAGTCTGCAGCTCACCAGGGAATTGGTGGGAGGATGAAGTCAGGGGGAAAATCTCGTTGTGTTAGATTTACTAGCCTGACTTTGCATACCCTCTGGGTAAGGGGGAAGAGAGATTAGCTATCTTGGTACTTCTATTTCCAGGACTGGAAACAGGGAGGGGGGAGTCCCTCTGTTTAGATTCACGGAGCTTGCTTCTGTATATCTCTCCAGGAACCCAGGGAGGGAACACCTGGAGGGGAGGAGGGGGAAGGGAAATGGTTTATTCCCCTTTGTTGTGAGACTCAAGGCATCTGAGTCTGGGGGTCCCCCGGGGAAGGTTTTGGGGAGACCACAGCGAGCCAGGCACTGTATAAATCCCTGGCTGGTGGCAGCTTTACCAGGTCCAAGCTGGTAACTAAGCTTGGAGGTTTTCATGCTAACACCCATATTTTGGACGCTAAGGTCCAAATCTGGGAAAAAATGTTATGACACCCCTCCCCCCTGAGCCTCCATTACGAGCCGCCCAGGCTACCACTGCTCAGTGTGTGGCCAGTCTCTGTGTTTTCTGCTGCTCGTTCTGGGGAGCCTGGCCGGCCTTAGGGGTGGTGCCCCCCGATAGCCTCCCAGCGCTCCAGGGGTTAAAGGGCACCGTGTGGCAGTGCAAAGGTGCTCACTGCTCTCCCCTGCCCCAATGCTCCTCCATGGGTCCATAGAGGTTTGAGGGGAGTAAGGAGCAACCCTATGTGCTCCATGCGTCCTGGTCACTTTTCCCACTTGGGCTGTGCTGTGAGGGGAGCATCAGAAGCTGCTGCTCTCTGCCCTCCCGCTATGCAGCCCGGCTGAGGAAAGTGACCTGGATACAGGGATCTCGGATGATCTCACTTCTTGCCCCCACATCCCACAGCCCCTAGGGGTGCCCAGATGAGCAGCGTTCCAGGGAGGAGTGGGGGGCAGCAATGCCAGCTGCTCCATGCACACAGGTCAGTCTCCCCATGTGGGTGCAGGAGGGGGTGCAAGGGTTTCTGTGATGCCTATTCTATCAATATCGTCACTCAATACCAGGCACTCAAATTCACCAGTCTTAGTACTTAGACGTTTAGCGTTTGTATTTAAGCACTTCTAAAATGTGTCCCATTTTAGCTGTCTGCTATTACATGATGTAATTGAGGGAGACTCTTTCATTTCACTGTTTCTCATCAGAACCTACCTGTACATTATCATCTTCCATCCTCTCCACCTTACTAGGCTATAGAGAATCCCTGTGAATAGTTCCTCTCCTAACGGATGTCTCTGTCTGAACCCTGTGCTCCTCAGCGCCTGTCGGCTTTCCCTAGCTCTGAGGCTGTGTCTACACCGTGCACCTTACCACGGTGCAGCTGTGCCACTCTAACCATGCCATTGTAAGGTGCGCTGTGTGGCCGTCCTTATCGCTGAGAGAGAGCTTCCCCGGCAACAAAGCCAAACTACCTCCAATGAGGGGCAGGAGCTTTGTCACCGGGAGCACAGCTCCACCTATGATGCGCTGTTCACACTGCCGCTTTTCATGGCTCAAATTTTGGCATTCGGGGAGTGTTTTTTCTCACCGCAGAGAGACAAAATTTTTAGCAACAAAAGCCGAAATTAAAAAAAAAACTCCTCTGCAACCTATTTAATTTTACCTTTATACAACCTTTATACTGCCTCCAGTTCTGGTATCCTCATTTGAAAAAGATGTTGTGAAATTGGAGCTAGGGCAGCAAAGAGCCATCAAATGTTCTGAGGGCTGGAGAAAAATGCCTTCCAGTGAGCTATTGAAAGAGCTCAACCTGTTTAGCTTATCAAAAGAAGATTGAAAGGTGATTTCATTGAAATGTTGAAGGGCCTTAATGGAGAGAAAAGATTGGGTATTTACGGGCTCTTGAATGGAGCAGAGAAAGGCATAACAAGACCCAATGGCTGGAAAGTGAAAAGAGACAAATTCATATTACAACTGAGGCACAATAGTCAACAGCGAGGATGATTCACCACAGGAGCAAGCTACCAAGGAAAGTGGTGGATTCACCATCTCCTGATGTCATTTAATGAAGACTAGATGCCTTTCTGGAATGTGTTTGCCCCCAAAGTAGCTGTTATGTCATACAGGAGGCCTGTGATATGCAGGTTAGATGCTCTAATGGTGTCTTCTGACCATGAAGTCGACTAATTTCTGAAAAACTGAGTGTAGCATTGGGAGGAGCGTCTGATGTTTTCCTGTCTAGCCGGCTTGCTGCCTAGAACGAATGCTCCTTGAGTGGGGTGATCCACAGGGAGTAGCTCAAACCTCCAAAGTGCCTGGCCAGGGGCAGGACATTAGCCCAGCAAGGGAGGGGTGTGGCAGTGACATCACAAAGGCCTTTTGCAGGACCTCAGACTATTGGTCAAAGGTGGTGGGGAGGTGGTGACCTCACAGAGAGATGCTGACATCAGCCAGGCAGGACAGGGGCGAGGGGCCAGGGAAACCTCAGAGACCTCTGTGGCTTTGCTTCAGCACGTTTCCTTCTCCAGGTCTCTCTTTGAGGACTGAGAGATTATTTGGGGTCATGGACGTGAGCGCCAGGAGGAACCTCTTTCGAGTTTCCTCCTTCCCTTGTAGTGATTTTACTAGAAAACAGCCGTCCCTGTTTAGAAGGTAAGAGCCTCCTGGAGGTTTGAAACCTGTTCAGTCTGATCTATCTGGTGACAAGTGAATTCTAGGCATGGAAAACACGAGCTTAAGGAGGCAGAATTTTATTGCGCACTTGGGATTTTGTCCCTTAGAATCGCTGGGGACATTAGGGTTTGTCCTTTTTGTTTCACCTCTTCCTCCATCCCTCCCTCCTCTTCTTCTCTTGCTTCTTTTGTCCTTTCTCCTGTTCCCTTCCCAACAACAGGACGGAGGCGTGTGTGTGTGTTGCAGGGAAGTCCTCTGCAGCTCCCACTATGGAAGGTCCACCCAAAAATGTGGGACTGAAATAGTGCTCGGGCAGTGATCCCCACCGGTGACCTGGGCCATCCTTTGGGCTCTCTGGTGAGAACCCTCAGCCTCCCGTCCTCCGTCTCTACCCTGATTGGTTGAGCAGGGGGATATTGACAGGGAGGAGACTCAGGTCCTTGTTGTTCTCTTTCAAGATCAAGTAAATAAGTCAGAACCAGTTCTATCTTTGATTAATTTTGCTGCTTCTCTGCATTAATTGTCTCTGAGCAGTTGATGATTCCCTCTAACATTGCAGTTCTCCTCAAATACTTGCTGAATAATTACTGTCACTGTTGTTGGTCTGGAGCTCATCTGAGAGCACAGTATTCAGGTCATTCAGTGTCTGAAATTCAAGATCCGAAGGTTTGTTTGAAAATCAGGGCTCTTCGGTCCTATTCCCAACACTGCCTCTGACGGGCTGTGTGACCTAAGACAAGTCAATTCTCCTTTCTCAGCCTGAGCTTCTCCCTCTTTCAAGTAGGGATAATAATGATCCGCTCTTACCTACCTCATGGTGGGTGAAGGATGCGGATCCATTTGGGAGTGTCACTAGAAGTAGTGTATAATATGAAGTTTCCCATCATGTTTACTCAGAGCAGATTATGACATAATAGATTAGCTGAAATAGTCTATTTTATTTGTATTTTTTTATTTTGAAATTGTTAATAGTAGCAACGACTTAGCTCAGATTGAAGCATCTTATCTAATGTTTGAGATGTAAGTGTCTCCTCTTTGTGTGCGAGGAGACAATTTAACACACTCTGACAAAGAGGAGATGCTTTTGTTTTGCAACAAAATATTTTTGCAAAGATCTTTCATCCCACTTGTTATGATTTTGAGAAACAAACTGGTTTAGTCTAAATGGGATTTTCGGACAGAAACGGTTTGAATGAAATTTTCCCACCATCTCGATTCCTGGGCTCTGGGGTGTTTTCATCTGTTAGAACAGGAGTCAGAACTGGTTGCTTCTCTTTCTGGCTCTGCCATCGCCTTGTTGTGTAGGCCTTGGGTAGGTCACTTCCCTTCTCCCATCTGTCCAATCGGAACAGGAACAGTTCTCGAACTATGGGCAGTTTAGAGCCCAAGTGAGATAAGGGGTATTAAAGCCCTCTGTGAAGGAGAAAGGGGAGTTTCACAGTGTTTAGCACCAAGGAATTCTAAAGTTTGCTAAAATGTCTAGTCTGTGGAAACAAGAAATGGTCAGGGCCAAACTTATTAACCACTGCCTTTTTAAAGCCCATTCAAAGATGTGAGTCCCTATCTTTTAGGTACCTGTTGTTCTTTGCCAGCAGCAGAGAAGAGGTTCCTGCCTCCGTTTTTGTGGCCTTAACAAACCAGGTGTTGTGCCCCAGTTCTCGTCTGAGACCCCTGAAAAAGAACATCTTCCCATCCATGAACAAGACAGGACCTATCTTTCAAAGGGGAACAAAAAGACCTCTGGGACTTACAGACTAGCTAGCCTGACTGCCATAGCTGGAGAGATCCTGCAATACATTCTTAAACACTCAGTTTGTCAGCAGCACCTACAGGATGATTTGGTTCTTATGACTAGTGAGCATGGAATTGTCAAGAACAAATCATTCCAAACCAATCCTCTTTCCTTCTTTGGCAGGGTTCTGGGCTTGGTAGAGGTGAGTAAACAATAGATGGGATCTAGCTTGGTGTTACTAAGGCTTTTGACACAGTCCCATAGGACATTCTCAGAAGCAAACGAGGGAAATGTAGTCCAGCTGCAATCAGTGTAATGTGGGTGCAGAGCTGGTTGAAAGCCAAGACTCCAGGAGCCCTTCTCCATGTTTAGCTGCCCAACGGGGAGGGTGAACCTAGTGGGTCTGGCAGGGATCAGTCCGGTGTCAGGTACTATTCTATATTTTCATGAATGATTTGGAAAATGGAGTGGAGAGCATGCTCCTAAAGTTTACAACTGGCACCAAGCACTTTGGAGCACAGGATTGAAATTCAAAACACCTTTAACAAATTGGAGACTTGGTCTTCTTGAGCCAAACTCCATGGTTAGGGCTCTCTCTCTACACTGGGCTGAAGTAAAACCCCAGAGCCAAGCACTCCTCCTGGGCAGTGAGCTCCGACCTTGAATGGTCAGATGCTGCTTAGCACTGTCAGAGCAGCTTTTGCTGGGGGATTCTCCCAGCACTTTCCAATAGCGGGAAGGTATGAAATCCCCATTTGACTGCTGGGGACAGAGCCCGAGAGTGGGGAGCAACTTGCCCAAAGTCCCCAGAAAAAGGAAAACAACCAGCAGAGGAACCAATAGGAAACCCAGCAATGGAACTCAGGAGTCCTGGGGGTGTGCTGTGGTGACCAGATGTCCCAATTTTATAGGGACAGTCCGAATTTTGGGGTCTTATCTAGGATCCTATTACCCCCCACGCTGTCCCGATTTTTCACACTTGCTGTCTGGTCACCCTAGGGTGTGCACACGTGTGGGTCCCAGCTGCTCCCTGCCCCCCTCATTGAAGCAGATGTGCAGGGTTACTGCCCTGGGAAGTGCAGGGCACCAGTGGATGTGGGGTTGGCTGGAGGTAGGGTCTGGCTTCAGGCAGGGCAAGGGCTGCGTGGCTGGCTGGCTTCAGGCAGGGGGGTGCATCAGGGGTTGGCTGGAGACAGGGCAGGGAGGATGCGGCTGGTGCAGGCAAAGCAGAAGGTGCAGGGCTGGCTGGAGACAGAGGCTGACTGCCGGCAGGGCAGGGCAGGGGGTGCAAGGCTGGCTGCGGGCAGGGCCGGTGCAAGGAAGTTTCATGCCCTAGGCGAAACTTCCACCTTGCACCCTCCCCCCCCGCACCTCTACCCTGAGGCGCCCCACCCGTGGCAGCTCCCCCCTCCACCCTGAGGCTCCCCTCTTGTGGCAACTCTCCTGCTCTGCCCTGCGGCACCCCCGTCGCCCGAGCTCACCCCTGCTCCGAGCACGAGCACCCCGAGCACGCCGTGGCCTCTTCACTTCTCCCACCTCCAAGGCTTGCGGCGCCTAAGCCTGCCAGGCAGTCAAGCACCCTCCTCTGAGCCACAGCAGCCCTGACAGTTGACAATAGAGGCACCTTAACCCCTGAGTTCCTTCAATGTGTCCCCCTCGGGGGTCCAGCTCCGATCACCAGATACTCGGGGTATGTCTATACCACCTGCCGAATCGGTGGGCAGCGATCGATCCAGCGGGGGTTGATATATCGCGTCTAGTGTAGATGCAATACATTGAGTGCTCTCCCCTCGCCTGCTGTACTCCAGCTCGGTGAGAGGCGCAGGCAGAGTCTACGGGGAGCTGCAGCAGTCAATTCACCGAGACTGTGACATTATAATTGTTAGGCCTGAATAAAGATATAGCAGACAAAACCAGGTATGCCAACCTGACCAAAGTCAGGCTAACAGAGGTTTGTGGGTAATCCCTGAGTGGAAAACACTGAGAAGCAGCAGCATGTCTCACAAGCGCTGGGAAAAAGTGAGATAAGAGAGAAGCTGCATTCCTGGCATAGTACCACATGTGCTGTGTTCGGGCAGCTCCTTCGAAGAACTGATAAGAGTCCTAGTTTTCGCTCCCTGGTTTTGTTCTTTGTTTGTTTTTAACTCCCCTACATTTCTAACTTTAGGCATGCATGTATACTAAAGGTGTCTAGTTTCTAGTTGTTAGAAGAAGGGGGTGGGTTGCTCCAGTGAATAATTTATGACGCGACGGAACTGTCTATATAGGCTTATACTAAGATGTAAAGAGCAGGCTGGTTCTCTCTGGAGACGAGCTGCTCTCTATTGATGCGTGCACTTGTCAATAAAGAGCTTTTGATCGGACCTTGCTGGTGTTGCCTGTCTCTCTCGCGGTCAGACAACGAACTTTGCCATCTGGGTTAGAGTCCCTGACATCTTTGGTGACTCCGCCGGGACCCGTCTGACTCTCCGGCGGGGGATCGGACCCTGAGGCAACGCAGCGCGCATCCTCCAGTTTAGAGGAGACTTGCCTGGTGATCTGATCTCTGCGTTGGCGATAAGGCGTGTTCTGTGAACCAGCTGAAACTCGTAGAAATCCAGCAACGTCCACCTACCCATTGAGTAGGGTCCAGGTTGTCGGGGTTAGAGTCCCTGACTACTTAGGTCTGGGCTAGAGTCCCAGTCCAGGTTTGCACAGGATCCAAGTTGTCTGGATTAGAGTCCCAGCCTGGGTTTGAGTCTCAGTCCAGGTGTTCAAGTCCCTGGAGAGGTAAGTGAGCGCTCGACGCGGGGAGGTGGGGGTTAGAGTCCCTTTACCTCGACCCGGGGAGGAGGGGTTAGAGTCCCTTCATGAAGAGGGGTTAGAGTCCCTTCATTAAAATGAGACAAGTTGGCAGTAAGTGCTTGGGGGATGCCCCGTTGTCTCTGATACTTAGAGATTGGAAAGAGATTTCTGAGACAGCTGATCTAGTTAAATTTAAGATGAGAAATCTGTGTTGGATCCAATGGCCATCATTTACCTTTCATTTGTCCCCAACTAGAGACTGGCCGGTGGGTGAAACCTTTTCCACAGATAGGAGGAACTCCTTAAGGGATATTTTGGTTGATCTTAGGCCGAGACAAATGGATTACTTGTTTGTATGGTATAATTATAAACCCATGGAGGGATGGGTAGCTTTTGAAGCTGTTTGTATGGAGAGCTCTTGTAAAAAAATCACCCACCATATGCACCAGAGCCGCACCGGGAGGAGGACAATTTTGTTCCTGTTCTTCCCCGTCTGATGGAGTGCAAGGATTCAAAAGCAGGTTAGGGACAGTTCAGGGACAGAGGAGAATCAAGGGGGAGCTCAGAGTGATGTTCCCTCATCTTCAGAGGAATCAGGCAGCCTCACCCCCTCTGTGCAGCCTCCAGCCAGCCTTTTGCAAACTTGGTCAGGGACTGCTTTTCAAACACCCCCAATATTACAGCAGCCCTTGTCCTTGCCCTTGTGGACCCCCACTAGGTTACTTAACTCCATGAGAGAGAATGTTTCTGAGACACCTCTGATATTACAAGCCTCATTGAGAACTTATCTGGTTCTACTGGTTGCTGGGGAACATGAGATGGTTTTACCCATACCCTGTTTGCAACTTCAAATTTGTTTAACTGGCAGTGCACTATGCCTCACTTATGAGACAATCCTGAGGCAGTGGAAAGAATGTTCTGCATAATCTTTTTCACTCATGTGCCCACTTGGGCAAATGTAAATCAGTTATTAGATACTCTCATGACAGAAGATGAAAGACAAAAAGTAAAAGAAAAATCTGCAGCTCATTTGAATGCACCTTGGCTAATTACTGACCCTAACTGGAATCCCAATAATCCAGCTCAAAAGACAAAGTTGGATGGATTTTTAAAAGCTGTTTTGAATGGTATTAGAGATGCAGGGGAGGCTACTCCAAATTGGAGCAAGGTGACTGCTTGTGTCCAGCATCCAGATAAGCACCTCTCTGACTTTTGTGCTCGACTGATTTGTGAAGTTAAAAAGCATGGGAATTTAAATCCTGAAACTGATCATGGAAAGGAGATGGTTAAAATGGTTTTCATGTCACAATGTGCAAAGGATATTGCAAAAAAGATTTAGAAAGCATCCAGATGGTACGCAAGGGAAAAGTTTGTCTGAAGTAGTTAGCATTGCTACTAGAATGTTTAATGGGAAAGAGAAAAAGAAAGAAAAAGACATAAGGAACGGGTTAATTTAAAAATCATCTTGGCCCCGGGATGGAAGGAGGGGGGTGCTCTGCGTTCAGGGTCAGGAATCGGCGCGGACTGTGCTTGGTGCAGGGAGGGGCTGCTTTCGGCCCCAGCTGGCTGTGAAGGAAAAAATATAGACAGAGGCGAAGCAAAGGAAATACAAGTTACAGAACTGAAATTACATTTGCAAAGCTTAACTGTCCAGTAAGATCCAACAGTGTGCCTTTGTGACCCTGGAGTCGGTGTGGCTTGGTGACACCAAAGAAGCCACAGGCAGCCGACCTGGACTGGAATCTCTGAAAGAGACGCCGCAGGAGATTCCAGGGTGTAAAAGAACAGCCCTCCCAAGAGCAGAAGCATGTTGGAAATTCTGGACAAGCTGTATACAGGATAATCTCCCTTCCACCTCTCCCCCTCCTCTGAACATTATACACAGAAGTGGCCAGTCTGGACGTACGTGTGTAAGTATGAAAGGAGCTTCGGGCTTGGGGCATTAATATTTTCCTGAGTGATGTGGGAGCGTTCCCAACACTCTCCGTTGTTGTTTTATTATTTTATTAATGAAGCTTTAAAATTCAGTTATATGGTGTGTTTTCTTTATCTTCCCCCAACGATCCTGTAGTGTCAGCCTGATCATCTGACATGAGGGATAGATTGGTAACAGAAATTTGTCACAGTTTGGTGAGCAATTAAGAAGGGGGAGCCCTGCAGAATTTACACCATCTATTTGTTTTACCCTTGTTATTTTGTGTTTGCTTTGCTTGGTACTGTTGGTGTTATATGCTGAGAACTGCATGAGTAAAAGTGAGTCCTAATAGGATAAGGAAACACTATCTGGTTCTGGTTCTGTTCTATTTAACCAGTTACTGTTGTTGTTTTTTTTCTCTGTTCATTTGGGTGTTAGGAGTGTGGGTGGAACTGAACCTCTTGTTCGTAATTCCTCGGAGTGGAAGCCATGTGTGCGAGACAGCTCTGAGGTTAAATTGAGATCCTTCTGTCCTGTCCCCTGTAGCGGTCAGTGTATAGAAGTGGGAAAGTCTGGCTTAGACTGTAATTCCCTCTGCTCTCTGTGTAATTCTCTTTTCTGTTTAAGTGTCAAACAGATGAATGAGTCTCTGGGTAAACCCTCTAAGAGTAGTCCTTCAAATTATATGTTAAGTAAATGGCCTTTGCCCAATGGGCCATGTGTCTTCGTCTAGGTGGCAAGCCTCATGAAGGAGGACTCGGGTAGTCTTGTGAGTAAGAATGTTTAAGGGAAGAGACCAGGAGGGGTGGGGGGCTAGTTGAGAAGCCCACCCTCCTAGCTAAACTGGTAGTGGAAGAAGTTGGTGCCTATGGAAGGGACGGTTCAGTGAGAAAAGCAGGATCGGGCCCAGGCGGGCAGGCAACAGACAGAGAGATTGGAAAACAGGTTGGAAAACTTTAAGGGTGTAGTGGAAGGAAGGAGTCAGTAAGTGTAAGCATGGGGATTTCAAATACCCAGAACTTACTTGGAATGGTGATTTGAGTTGATAAAAGTGGCTGTTGGGAGACAAGCAAGTGATTTAAGGGAGAGTGAGAAGTTAACTCTGTAGTTGCTGGAGGAAACAGCAGTTGAACTTTGTAAAAATGCTGAAGAGGAAAGTTCTTGGTGTCTTTGAAATGTTTGTAAATAAATTGAGGCAAAGAAATTGTTAATTGCAATCATTTAGAATTTAGTTAAATTAGCTGAAGAATGTATATAGTGCTATGTAATTGAAATTTTATTAGGCTGTAAGGGCACTATAAGTAGTGATGTTTTCTTTCAGTGTTTGAAAGCAAGAGTTAAAAGTAAAAAGCAAGCCAGAAAGCATCTGTATTCATGCAAATTATCTAACTGATAAGGTAGGAGCCACTGAAACCTGGGCTGCCTATGAAACACATAAAATATGGGATAATTCCTCTGTTTTTCCTGAAATCAACAAGGGTATTTGTCTATTTTAAGCAATGATTGTCTGCCCAGTAAGGGGTAAGACCTCTGTTTTTTTGTCTTTCAGATAATCAGAGAAAACTGATGCCAGCTAAACAGCATTCAACGTACCATGCATTTACTGGCACAATAGAAATTATGTTTTGTGTTCTATGTTCTGTCTTGTGGTGTTTGTCTTGTGGCCGGAATTTTTGTGTTTAATATTTTTATAAAATAATCTAGTTTAAAAGCAAACAAAAAGTTTAAATTAAAATGCAGATACTTGTTTTGTTCAACTTGGAATACAAAGTGTTTAGGATAAATCAGGAGAATGTGATATACTAAAGTCTAATGCATTTCCTTAAGTAAGGAAAAGAAACTTTATTGGTCAAATTGTTAATTGCAAAAATTGTTGTTAAAATTTGCATACCAACAGTCTTTGAAAGCAAGGACATGAAAAGTTATCCCACTCCCCATATTGTACATGGGATCTTTCTGGCTACCTCAGATTTCTAGCCAGAGGGCTGGGGATGGTGGAAGGCTATTGGACTAGAGGTTGTATTGAGTGAACTCCTCAAAGTGGGTGTGCTTGTCCTGGCTTGTTGCTCGAAAGCTCTGTAATAAGGTTATTTTAGTAAAAGAGTGTGTGTGGCATATATTAAATAATAAGACTAATGTACTGTATAATGACAATGTGTAGGTGTTCATTGTTGGGAAAAAGGTGTATAAGTAAAAAGTGAAAGTTTCCTTTGCAGGTTAAAAGAAGCCAAGAAGGGAAGAAGCACAAAGAACAGAATGAATTAACTGAAAAAATAAAATAAAATAAAATAGCAAGCTCAGGCTATAGATAAGACACTGACTCCATTCAAGGACACTGCTCACAGTTAAGACTTGGTTAACAACCAGGAAAAGGAGGGCTTGAATTTGCCCATGCAGCTATGAGATCTGAAAAACACTGCCAGGCACTAATGAAATGTGTTAAGTTTTTTTTCTCACAGGTAAGGAAGCGCTACCCAAAGACCCTAGCAGCCCTGCCACTCCTTGGAACCAGGAGACGGGATTGATGTAAAGGTCCACCAACGAAAGACTGCCTTGGCTCCATGCTGGAAAGGCCCTTAAGTCCTGATGACTACCAACACCGCTGTGAAGTACCAAAGACTGACTGCTTGGACCCAAGATTCTCACTGCAAAAAGACCCCTCCACATTGGGAGAATTCTCCTACTGATGATTAGCCTATTTCACCTTCTAGCTCCACTGTGCCTTCTGGACAGTAGGGAAAAAGTACAAGGTGAAGTGCTAGTAGCCTCTCCCTTATCCACTGACAGATCTACTGTGCCTTTGAATTTTTCTAGAAAAAGCAAAACCATTACAGGGTGATGTGCTAGTAACCTCTCCCCTATATGATGCTGCACCAAGACTGTTTTGGGAAAGAAGAAGGAACACTCACTCCACTGAAATTGCTAAAGTCCAGGAATTCCTGACTAGAAAGGACATTAAGAACTGACCCCGGTGAAGAAACAAAGAATTGTACACTGGCAGAAAAAATTTGTGGGACCCATGCTTGGGAATGTGGTATTGATTGGATTTTGGGGTTTATTCTACAGGCTGTGCCCTGTGTTGTGGATAAATTCTTCAGCATGTATTGCTCTCTCTAATTGGATTTTAAATAACAAGTACCCGAAGAGTTTGTTCTGCCACTGGAAATTTTACCTGTATTGAAACCATTCCAGTGACTAATAATGTAACCCCCTCCTATGCTATTAATGTCAATGCCTTTTAAAAGTACCTGAAAAATAGTTAAATAACAAATGTAATATAGTACTACACCAAGGAAAGATGGTATTAAATATCACTGAGGCTGGGAAGGCATTGCAGTGGGATCTAGTATGTTTGGAGATTCAGAATTTCCTGAATGACCAGCTGATGGCCATTTGGAGTGATCTTGAGTACCAGACTTGGCCCACTGCCCTTACAGACACATCAGGAGTACCATCTGATCTGTGGTCATGGAGATATACTAAAGACTTTCTGGGTGGAAGTGTAAACATTTACAGTGCTCCTTCCAAGCATTTGGACTGGGGGGTGTGGGCTTCCACATACCGAATCCTGACGGGTCCATGGGGAGGATGCACATGGGACTGGATTATTCACCGAAACATCTGGGAAATTAGACCACTTGGTATACCTAACTGATTTATAGTCAGTGCCCCAATCCCTTAGTTGTCAGACAAACAGGATTCCACTCTTTTGTCCGTGCACTCATTCCTGGATTGTGGGTGGCTAAGCTCAAGAGAGCAGTTGTAAATATTTCTGCAGAGCTTGAAAAAAACCAGCTAATGCATTAATAGATGCTTTCCAAAAGTTGCAACGAAAGACTGATGAAGTAGCAGAAGTAACTTTGCAAAATAGACGTGTGCTAAATGCCATGAATGCTGAATTAGAGAGGGGCTTGTGCTCGCATTGGGGAAAAATGTTGCTTTGCTGTTAATCACTCTGGCTTAATTGACAAAGATTTACAAGCTATTAAGAATGTTGCTGTTGTTTTCCATGCTATATCTCTTGATCACACTTTTAGTTTTAAGGACCACCACTCAGACCTTGGGTCATGGTTTACTAGCCTCCCCCGTACAATTGTTAAATGGATATGTGTCCCAAGAGTCCCATTATGGTCCTCTAGGGACAAAGGGGGGATTGTTAGGCCTGAATAAAGATATAGCAGACAAAACCAGGTATGCCAACCTGACCAAAGTCAGGCTAACAGAGGTTTGTGGGTAATCCCTGAGTGGAAAACACTGAGAAGCAGCAGCATGTCTCACAAGCGCTGGGAAAAAGTGAGATAAGAGAGAAGCTGCATTCCTGGCATAGTACCAGATGTGCTGTGTTCGGGCAGCTCCTTCGAAGAACTGATAAGAGTCCTAGTTTCCCAGCCTCCCTGGTTTTGTTCTTTGTTTGTTTTTAACTCCCCTACATTTCTAACTTTAGGCATGCATGTATACTAAAGGTGTCTAGTTTCTAGTTGTTAGAAGAAGGGGGTGGGTTGCTCCAGTGAATAATTTATGACGCGACGGAACTGTCTACATAGGCTTATACTAAGATGTAAAGAGCAGGCTGGTTCTCTCTGGAGACGAGCTGCTCTCTATTGATGCGTGCACTTGTCAATAAAGAGCTTTTGATCGGACCTTGCTGGTGTTGCCTGTCTCTCTCGCGGTCAGACAACGAACTTTGCCGTCTGGGTTAGAGTCCCTGACATAAGTATAATCTAATATCTCATTGAAAGGTGACAGGGCCAGAAAGAGTTAATTAACTCACCTCACCGACTGACCTGACCCGTGGGTGAACCTTAAAAACTGGTTAACAAGATATGTAAATGAACAGAGCTTTGAAATGCAAGTCTGCAGTGTTAGAGGTAGAAGGGGAGGTGTTTGCTCAGGTCTTGTGATGTCAGCAAACAAGTCTTGTCTATTGCTCTAGTTTTAATTCAAAGAGCAAAAAAAGAATATTAACATTTATGATGATACTTGAGTGAAATAGTATTATTGTCTGTGTCTCTTTGAAGGTTGTGGTAATCTGTATCTGAACTGTTTGATGGATGTACTAATTGCCAGGATGTTTGGAAGAAGAGTTAAGCCTATTGTTTTCTCAGGCTGAAAGGCTGCTGGAAATGTTTAAGAACCTGGGACACGATCCTTCTTCATCTCAGATCTGCTTTGGGTTTCAAGAGGGGGAAACCTTAAGCCACAAGGATTGAGATCCCCAGTCATTGACTGGAGCCACCCTGAATATGGACAGTGGATTATAACCTATGGACTATTTCTAAAAGGACTTTTGGCAACTACAAGCTCATCTCTACTTTGTATCTGAACCTCAAAAATTGAATTCAAGTCTATATGTCTATTAATCTTTTAACCAACACTCACTCTCTCTCTTTTCTTTTCTAATAAATTTTAGCTTAGTTAATAAGAATTGGCTATAGCATGTATTTTAGGTAAAATCTAAGTTATAATTGAACCTGGTTATGTGGCTGATCCTTTGGGATCGGAAGAATCTTTTCTTTTATATGAAGAAGTAAGATTTTCAGGAATCATCATCATATCTAACAGGTGTGTCTGGACGGAGGCCTGAGGCTGGGTACTTTAAGGGAACTGCGTGGTTTAAACTTCTAAGTAACCAGTGAGGTACTACAGAAGCTGTTTTGTGCTGGCTTGGTAAATCTAAGTATTGAAATAACCAGCAGCGTTTGGGATTTGTCTGCCCTGTTTTGTTTGCAATTCACTCTGATTGAGTGATCTGAACTGGCTCCCACGGGCAGCACCGTCACACCTACAGCCAGGCTGCAGAGGTCCGGGGGATCTTAGGGGCCTTGGGGTGCACAGATACCTATGTCCAGGCCATAGCGGTCCCTGGGGGGCTTAGAGAGTTTGGGGGGGACACAGATACCAATCTCCATGCTCTAGGGGTCCCATGGGGGCTTAGAGGGTTCGTGGGGGGCACATATTCCTACATCCACGCTGTAGGGTTACCAGGGGGGCTTAGGAGGTTAGTGGGGGGCAAAGATACCTACGTCCAGGCTGGAGGCATCCTGGGAGTCTTAGGGGATTTGTGGGGGCCAAAGACACCTATGATGTCCAGGCTGTAGGGGTACCAGTGGGTTTTAGGGGTTCGAGTGGGCACAGATACGTATGTCCAGGCTGTATCGTTCCCAGGGGGGGTTAGAGGTTTCGTGAGGGGCACAGATATCTACGTCCAGATTGCAGATGTGTAGGGATTGATCCTGGCTGGCAAACCACCAGATAATTAATCCCTGCGACCCCCCGTTACCCCCCGTGATTGTAGATTGGGCAAGCATAGCACAATATGCCTGAGTAGACAGCATATGACGCCTATGTAGACTGATAAGCATAGCACGTCCCGCATGCCTGCAGCAGGTGGGAGGCAGGGGAGAAGGGAAAATCCTCCGCCTATAAGAAACAAGTAAACAAGGCTGTGAATTATGCTGACAATGTAACCAGAATGAATAAAAGGGCTGCCACGCCTGCTAACGGGGCGCCTTCCTGAGCAAACAAGCTGTCTGTGTCTGGTTCCTTCCCGCATCTGGTGACCCCGACGTGATACCAGCCCTCCGTACCCACCGGCCGGCCGAGCCGTGGTGCACCACAGTGCGTCTTCGCACTCCCTTGTGAGTATGGGGGGGGATTTGTTCGTGCAACAGAAGGCTCATGCGAAAGAGCTGGTTCAATTACTCAAGGTAACCAGTCGCACAGCAGCATCGCAGCGACATGTGGAAAATTTACTCCATGTCATAGAGGTTAAATGCCCTTGGTACCCCGAGAGAGGATCTCTCGAGGTTTCCGATTGGCAGACTGTGGGTGAGCGATTCCTAAAAGAACCGCGAGCACCCATCCAGTACATTTTGCTGTGGCAGCATTGTGCAGAGGCAATCGGGCGTTTGCGAAAGGAGGCGCCCCCGCTTGCCTCTCCCACCCCTACCCCATCTCCATCCTATGTCACGGAACCTCAAACCCCCTGTCCTGCCCCTCGGGCGCAGGCGACGGCCCCCAGTCCTGCCCTTTTTGATTCGCCGTCGCCTCCCTCTCTTTCGTCCTCGCCGGCTCAGAGCGCGGTGCAAGCCGCTCTTCAGCAGGCAATGGCGATAGATGCCTCCCCCTTATTGGAGGAATGGGAGGGAGACCTCCCGGCCCTCTATCCCGTTACCTATGCCTTGAATGATGCCAGAGAGAACGTTGCTACACATCACCCGTTACCATTCAAGGTTATTAGCGAAATAAATAGCGGGGTCCGCCAATCCGGCCTCCGCTCCACTTACGTGGAGGGTCTCATTGAGGGGCTGGGTACAATCTATGTTATGATACCAACAGATTGGAAACACCTGTTCCGAATGATTTTATCTCCTGCCCAGTACTGTGTATGGGACAGTGAGTTCCGGGCTGCAGCATTGGCCTGCTCCTCTGCAGAGATCATCCCTGACCAGATTTATGGGTCGGGGCGGTTTGCAGAGGTGGATGCACAGTTGGTGCTCCCGGCAGAATCTTTCAAACGCACCGCACTTTCAGTCATGCGGGCGTTTCGTCGTATTCCCATGACTGGCAAACCCTTGTCGTCCTTCACTAGTATTAGACAAGGGTCTTCTGAGCCTTTTCATCAATTTGTAGATAGATTAAAAGAAGCCATTTCCCGTCAAATTGATAACCCAGAAGCCCAGGAAGAACTTATTCGTCGGCTGTCGGCAGAGCAGGCTAATGCCGACTGTCGCCGCATTCTCCAGTCAGTTATTCACCGCGCGCAGTACTCTTTGGCGGACATGATCCAGGCTTGTGCTGAGGTGGGGACTCAAACCCATGCCATGGCGTTGCTTGCCGGAGCCCTGCGCACCGGCAACAAACCTCTGGGCACTTGTTTTAATTGCCACAAGCCAGGCCATTTTCGCCGGGAGTGCCGGGCGCCGGGAGGGGGAGCCTGTCGGGAGCGAGGGCAACCACCGGGGGAAGGGGATGGAAGCCGCCCGAACAAAAAATGCCCCAAGTGTCACAAAGGCTTTCATTGGGCTAATCAGTGCCGTTCTGTCCCTTCGGGAAACTCCCAGTCGGGCTCCCCTCGGGCCCCGGTTTAACCGAGGGAGAGAGCGGTTTCCCTCCCCCTGCCACTTCTGGTAGTGCGGGCATCGATTTGGAAAACGCACAGGATATGGACTCTCAGCTCCCCGGGGAGGTACTCCTAATGCCCACTCAACTTCGGGGTCCTCTCCCTCCCGG
Organism: Gopherus flavomarginatus; assembly: GCF_025201925.1. Taxonomy (NCBI): domain Eukaryota; kingdom Metazoa; phylum Chordata; order Testudines; family Testudinidae; genus Gopherus; species Gopherus flavomarginatus. The sequence goes on from NW_026115076.1 coordinate 3,159,871, forward strand.
GACGGTGGGGCTCGTGCTCCCCCGTTCTTCCGCTCACTATAAAGGCATTATGACTGTCCCGGGGGTCATTGATGCTGATTACACTGGCACCATCTATGCCCAATATTGGGGGCAGCTTCCGCTGTCCCTTAAGAAAGGGGAGTCCTGGTCCCAATTGTTGTTGCTTCCTTACTATTGTTCCGCAGTTTCCCTACAGGAACGTACAGGGGGATTTGGCTCCACACGCGCTAACCCCCTTCAGCCCACCAACGGCGAGAAAGTGACAACCGACTCAACTTATCACCCTCAAGTTGCCGCCGTGCTCCAACACATACACAATCGTAAGCCTACCTGTCCCTATCAGATCCACGGTAAGGTTTTGACGGGGCTTTTAGACACTGGGGCTGACGTCTCAGTGATAGCAAGCAAGGAGTGAGACCCTTCCTGGCCCTCCGAAGTGGCCCCTTCGGTGTGGGGTGTTGGAGGTAGCCAAGCCTCTAAACGGAGTAGCACTTGGCTCCCAGTGGTGGACCCCGCAACACAATTGATAGTGGCACAAATTAAACCCTGTATCCTTCCCATTGAATTCAATCTGTGGGGCCGAGATCTTCTTTCTCAAGTGGGAGCTACGCTTGTGTTTCCTTAAATCCATGCACCCATATCACAATCATTATTACAGCGAAAGCTGGACCGAAACCGAGCTTTATACGGCTCTTGTTAGCCCTCTTCTCAGTGATGGCATTCACTGTGATGATTCTAATCCAGCTGCACAAAATGCCTATAGATTAATACGCCACCCTGATCACCGTAGCCGGTTGTTTGTCCGGCGCTCCTTCTCACAAACCTCCTGCCTTGCGGTCTTACGCCCCTTCCTGTACATTCGACAAATAGGAGGCCGCTTTGAAGTATATTTTATAACTACCAATCCCAGCCACCCGCCTGCGGCGTTTTATGAGGCAGAGTACAGCGAGGACCGTAACTGGTGCCTTGCCTTAACTGCCTTAAATCCCAACTGGGAACAGTTGGACCACCTGTATCGTGACTTTTTCCACCCTGTTGGTTAAATTAATTTTATCCGGGTTCCATATGGCACATGCTCCCACTGCCTTGGCCCTCACCTGGAAGCCTCACTCCCCTGTTTGGGTGGAACAGTGGCCCCTTCCTGCCGAAAAGTTAACCGCACTCTGTACCCTAGTTCAGGAACAATGCAAGGCCCAACATCTTGAGCCCACTACCAGCCCCTATAATACGCCTGTTTTCGTGATAAAAAAGAAATCAGGAAAATGGCGTTTGTTACATGACTTGCGGGCCATTAATAAAATTTTGGAACCTATGGGCCCCTTGCAGTGTGGTTCCCCAAATCCCAATCTCATTCCCCAAGGTTTCCAATTGGCTGTAATTGATTTAAATGACTGTTTTTTCTCTATCCCACTTCAAAACCAAGATAAAAGGTATTTTGCTTTTACCATTCCTGTTCTTAATAATTCTTGTCCAACACAACGTTATCAATGGACTGTTCTTCCTCAGGGCATGCTTAATAGCCCCACCTTGTGCCAATATTATGTACATACTGCCCTAACCTCCTTTCGGCAAAAGTTTTCTTCTTTGCTTGTTTACCATTATATGGATGATATTTTGGTCGCCGCCCCCGTCCTCCCAAGGGAGTGGCTAAGTTATTTGACCTCCTCTCTTCAAAAGTATGGGCTACAAATTGCCCCAGAAAAGGTCCAACTTCATGAGCCCTTTCAATATCTGGGCCATAAGCTGCAAGCCACCTACTCCACCCCGGTTCTTCCCTCTCTCCACCTTCCCAATCCCGTCAGTTATGTGGTCTTGCAACAACTTTTGGGGGCTATTAATTGGCTCCGCCCCTATTATCAAATTACCACCCAGACCTTACGCCCCCTTTTCATGGCCCTCACCCAAGGTAAACATCCTTCGGATTTAATTACCCTCTCTACTGAACAATTGGCTGTTTTAACTACATTAAACCAGCTTTTGGCCCAACGCTGGGTGGACCGAGCCTGCGAAAATGTACCGCCAAAATTAATTTGTCTCTGTGACACCCTGCAGCCCTGTGCCATTGTGGCTCAAGAGCCTGCTACTGCCCCACTACGCATTCTTGAATGGCTCTATCTTCCACATTCACCCCCCAACACCTTGTCCCCTTTGGAGCTTATGATTGCCCAGTTAATTACCAAAGGCCGACACCGTTGTCGTACCCTTTTTGCACTGGATCCTGTGGAAATTGTTCTCCCTTTCCCGCTCCGTGGTACTGAATCAGCCCTTGCTTTCTCTGACGCTCTTCAACTGGCTCTGGTGGGTTTTGTGGGCTCCCTCTCATATCATACTAATAAAGACCCCCGATTGCATGCCATTCGTCATATTCCCACTGTGTTTCGTAATCTTTGTCAATCAACCCCTATTACCGGTGCGCTCACAGTTTTTACAGACGGCTGCCCGACCCGTGGTGTAATTTCTTGGCATTCTGACGCGCAATGGCATTCGAAATTTACCACCCCTCAAACAAGTCCCCAGCGAGCAGAACTTGCTGCTCTTTGCTTGGCCTTTTCTCATTTCCCCACTATCCCACTTAATGTCATTACTGACAGTCTTTATGTTGCTAATGTTGGCACTGCTATAGCTGGCAGTTATGTGACTCCGCTCATGGAACAAGCACTCCTTGTTCTGTTCCTCACCCTCCAGCAATTGTTACGTTCCCGAACCTACCCATTTTTCATTGCCCACATTCGCAGCCATCTTCCTCTCCCCGGGGTATTGTCCGAAGGCAATGCCTATGCTGATGCACAAGTGCGCGTTTCCTGGGTTCATTCCCCTACCTCTAGCCACGCCTTTCATCATCAAAATGCTAAAGCTCTTGCTCGCGAATTTTCTATCCCATTGGATGAAGCTAAGGCTGTTGTCCAACAATGTCCTCAATGCTCCTCCCTCCATTCCTACCCCCCCACTGGCATTAACCCTCGCGGTCTCGGCGCCAATCAGCTTTGGCAAATGGACGTCACGCGTTTTCCCCCTTTCTCCCCATGGAATTTTCTTCATGTTTCTGTTGACACCTATTCAGGTTTCCTTTGGGTCACACCCCACAAAGGGGAACGTGCTCGACACGTTATCAATCATTTTGTTCGCTGTTTTTCTGTTATGGGCGTTCCAGCAAAACTTAAAACAGATAATGGGCCTGCATATTGCTCTCAACAATTTGCTGCCTTTTGCTCCCGTTGGGGCGTTGTGCACACCTTTGGCATCCCCTACAATTCACAGGGCCAGGCCATAGTGGAGCGTGCCAACCGCACCTTAAAAACAGCTCTCCTCCAACACAAAACAAAACGGGGAATTCCGCCCACCTTGCCAGACAAGGAGGAGTGGCTAGCACACGTCTTATATACAATTAACCAATTAAATCTTGTTTTTGATGGTACCCATTATGTCTCCCGTTTAGAAAAACATTTTAGGTGCAAGGAAGTACTCCCCGCCCCGAAAGTAACGTATCGGCAACTCCCTGGAAACACGTGGAGTGCCCCAGTTCCCTTGATTACCTGGGGGCGGGGATACGCAGCCGTTAGTACACCAGAAGGACCGGTGTGGGTCCCAGCTCGTTACATACGTCCGTGGAAAGAGGACCCCACGAGCGACCCACAAGATGGCATGGCACCAGACCCTGAATAATCCTATTCCTGATTTTGATCCACTATTGACAACCACAGTTACTTTGTCCCAAGAACGACGCCGCGGTAACCCCAATGCACCAGTGACGTGGGGACAAGTGAAGTCCCTCTCGCAGCAAGCCGCGCGCCTGCTAGAACAACAAGCTAAGGAGAAGTCTCCGGAAAATATGTTAACTGCTCTTATTGCTTGCCTGAATGCTAATTCGTGTGTGTTTTTAGGCATAATGATTTCTGTTGTTTGCTTACCCTTGGGATCTAAAGCAGTAATACACCCCTCCTATGCCCCGGCTGCTAATGTATGGAAGGTCCTAGCCCTATCCATTAATCGTACTGAATTCTGTTTGTCCCAACAAACGGCGGTGGGACAACTACTTAGTACGTGCCTAATCCCAGTTTGCCATAATGCCAATGAAATAGAAAAAAGTACCTGGTTTTACTCCAGCCTAGAAAGTAATACCACAATTAAAAATCTGGGCTATTCAGCCTATCATAATTGGGGACCCCAGTCCCAACGCCTCCCAAATGGAGCTGTTCAGTTATTTACCCCTTATGTTGCTGATTTAAATGCCAGCTGTGCACGTATGACCAATTGCACAGCACACACTTGTGTTTCTCTTCCTGCCACTCCCCTTAACTGTTCCAGGCATTATAATATCTCTTATCTTTATAAATATATAATGTTACCCCCTGGATGGTTCTGGACCTGCTCTGACCGCACCTTTAATTATATTCCGGCTAATTTAACTGATGGCACCTATTGCTGTGTTAGCCGCCTGTCACTTATTCTTGCCCCCCGGTCTGAGCGTACACCACGAGCAAGACGTTCGTATACCCAGCTGTCCGCTGATTGCGACTCTAAGGTCGAGCTCTTGTCCAAAACCGAGTATGTGGCATTAGCTGCCTCTTTGATTGGTATACCTGGTTTAACAATCAGTAATAGTAGAAATCTTAATCGGTTAGCTTGCTCAGCGGTTAAAGCTCTTAATGCCACGTCAATTGCAGTGGCCTTGCTTAATGAGGAGCAAACAGAGCTGCGCCATGGAATTTTGCAAAATAGAGCTGCTATTGATTATCTTCTTTTGCTACATGACTATGGCTGTGAAAAAATTAATGATATGTGTTGTTTTAATATTTCTGATCACTCCCATGCTATTAATAATCAAATAGCTGTAATTAAAAATCTTACTGCTCAAATTCGAATTCACAAAGACCCATTCTCCTCCTGGTGGGACTGGCTGTCTAGCCTGCTACCGGGATGGGGTTGGTTACATCAGTTAATAACCTATGGAGGACTCTGCCTTTTATTCCTTGTGCTCACCTGCTGCGGCATTCAGTGTATTCCCTCCTTAATTTCATTGTGCACCCAAGGGTGCCCTTGGACCAAACAAAAGCCTATCTTTTCCCTCTAAAAGTAAAGGGGGAGATGTAGGGATTGATCCTGGCTGGCAAACCACCAGATAATTAATCCCTGCGACCCCCCGTTACCCCCCGTGATTGTAGATTGGGCAAGCATAGCACAATATGCCTGAGTAGACAGCATATGACGCCTATGTAGACTGATAAGCATAGCACGTCCCGCATGCCTGCAGCAGGTGGGAGGCAGGGGAGAAGGGAAAATCCTCCGCCTATAAGAAACAAGTAAACAAGGCTGTGAATTATGCTGACAATGTAACCAGAATGAATAAAAGGGCTGCCACACCTGCTAACGGGGCGCCTTCCTGAGCAAACAAGCTGTCTGTGTCTGGTTTCTTCCCGCACAGATGTCCCGGGAGGGGGGGGTTAGAGGGGTTGTGGGAGTGCAAATACCTATGTCCAGGCTGTAGGGGTTCCTGGGGGCTTAGAGGGTTTCTGAGGGGCACATATACCTACGTGCACACTGGAGTGTCGCAAGGGGCTTATGGAGTCTATATGGGGTACAGATACCAATGTTCTGGCTGTATAGGTCCCTCGGGGGCTTAGGGGGTTTGTGGGGGGCACAGATACCTAAGTTCAGGCTGGAGTGATCTCTGAGTGTCTTAGGTGTTTGGTGGGAGGCACAGATACCTACGTCCAGGCTGCAGGGGTCTCGGAGGGGCTTAGGGTCTGTCACGGAGTGTGGGGGAGTCCGGTCCTGCACCCCTCTTCCTGGGACTCACAGTGACTCTCAGCCAGCCAGTAAAACAGAAGGTTTATTGGACAACAGGAGCGAAGGATACAGCAGAGCTTGGAGGCACAAGCAGGACCCCACAATCAAGTCCTTCTAGGGGTTCAGGAAACTTAGTTCCCAGTTTGGGAATCCCTGAATTCCAACCACCCAGACCAAAACCGAAACTGAACTAACCCAACTCCCTCCAGCTGGCCATTTGCTGTGTCCAGCTTCCCGGGCAAAGGTGCTGACCCCTCCCCCCGCCTAGCTCAGGTTACAGGCTGAGCACGTGTCCGGTCCTAAAGTCACCCCCTGCTCTCCCATCCCCCACACTGACAGTCCCTACTCCATCACAGTAATGCCCAGAGCATTTCCCGCATGGAGTCACAGTGACACCGTGTGTCCACACTGGGTAATGCACAGAGCATTTCCCATATGGAGCAACTGTGACACCGTGTGGCCACGCATGGTAACGCACAGAACATTTCCCATATGGAGCAACTGTGACACCTTGTGGCCAGGCAGGGTAATGCACAGAGCATTTCCCGCATGGAGCAACATTGATGCCTTGTGACCACACCAGGTAATGGACAGAGCATTTCCTGCATGGAGCAACAGTGACACCATGTGGCCATGCAGAGAAATGCACAGAGTATTTCCTGGATGGAGCAACAGTGATTCCATGTGGCCACGCAGGGTAATGCACAGAGCATTTCTCTCATAGAGGAACAGTGACAACATGTGGCCATGCAGGGTAATGCACAGAGCATCACGCCTATGTAGAGAGTGTAGAGATCCCTGGGGGGCTTAGGGGTCATGGGGGGCACAGATAGCTACCTCCAGGCTGCAGACATTCTGGTGGGCATTAGGGGCTTCATGAGGGGCACAAATATCTACGTCAGGGATGGAGAGGTCCCTGGATGGCTTAGGGGTTGTGGTGAGCATAGATACATACGTCCAGGCTGCAGGGGTCCCAGAGGGACTTAGGGGGTGTCACGTAGTGTGGTGGAATCTGGCCATGCACCCCTCTTCCTGGGACACACAGTGACTCAGCCAGCCAGTAAAACAGAAGGTTTTTTTGGCCAACAGGAACGAAGGATACAGCAGGGCTTTTGGGCACAACCAGGACCCCTCAATCGAGTCCTTCTGGGGGTTCAGGAAGCTAAGTTCCCAGTTTGGGATTCCCTGAATTCCAACAACCCGGCTCCAAACCAAAACTGAACTAACTCCCTCCAGCCAGCCCCTTCCTTTATTCAGCTTCCTGGGCAAAGGTGCTGAACCCCTCCCCGCTGCCTAGCTTAACTTACAGGCTTAGGTCCTGTCCCTCACCTAAAGTCACCCGCTGCTCTCCCAGTCCCCACACAGACAGTCCCCACTCCATCACAGTAATCCCCAGAGCATTTCGCGCATGGAGCAACAGTAACACTGTGTGGCCATGCAGGGTAATGCCCAGAGCATTTCCCCTGTGGAGCAACCGTGACACCATGTGGCCACACAGGGTAATGCACAGAGCATTTCCTGCATGGAGCAAGAGTGACACCGTGTGGCCACAAACGGTAATGCACAGAGCATTTCCTGCATGGAGCAAGAGTGACACCGTGTGGCCACACAGGGTAATGCACAGAGCTTTTCCTGCATGGAGCAAGCGTGACACCGTGTGGTCATGCAGGGTAATGCACAGAGCATTTCCTGCATGGAGCAACAGTGACACCATGTGGCCATGCAGGGAAATGCACAGAGCATTTCCTGCATGGAGCAACAGTGATTCCATGTCGACATGCAGGGTAATGCACAGAGCATTTCTCTCATAGAGGAACAGTGACAACATGTGGTCATGCAGGGTAATGCACAGAGCATCAAGCCTATGTAGAGGCTGTAGAGATGCCTTGGGGACTTAGGGGTCGTGGGGGGGCACAGATAGCTACGTCCAGGCTGGAGACATTCTGGTGGGCATTAGGGGCTTCATGAGGGGCACAAATATCTACGTCAGGGCTGGAGAGGTCCCTGGATGGCTTAGGGGGTTGTGGTGAGCATAGATACATACGTCCATGCTGTAGTGGTCCCTGGGTGTTTAAGGAGTTGGTAAGGGTCACAGAAACCTAAGTATGGTCTGGAGGGGTCCCTGGGGGACTTAAGGGTTTGTGGTTGCGCAGATACCTACGTACCGGTTGGAGGGGGCCCTGGGGAGCTTAGGGTTTTGTGTGGCATACACATAGCTATAACCAGGCTGGTGGGGGCCCTATGGGTCTTAGAAGGCTGGTGGGGGGCAGAGATACCTATGTAGGGACTGGAGAAGTCCTGCGGAGGGCTTTGGGGGTTCCTGGAAGTCACAAATATTTACGTCCAGGCTGGAGGAGTTCTGGGGGTATTAGGGAGTTGTGCGGGGGCACAGATACCTATATCGAGGCTGTAGGTGTCCATGGGGTTGCTTTGGGGAATTTTGGGGTACAGATACCTACTTCCATGCTGTAGGGGTCGCTGAGAGGATCAGTGGGTTCGTGAGGGTGCACAGATATCTACGTCCGGTCTACAGGGATCCTGGGGGTGTCTTAGGGGTTTGTAAGGGGCACAGATACATTCATCCAGGCAAGAGTGGTCCTAGGGACCTTAGGGGGTTCATGCTGGGCACAGATACCTGCGTCTAGGCTGGAGGGGTTTTGGGGGTCTTAGGAGGGTTGTGTGGGCACAGATACCTATGGCGATGCTGGAGGGGTCCTGTCATGTCTTAGCGGATTCGTGGGGTCAGAGATACCTGCATCTAGGCTGGAGGGGTTCCGGGGGGATTAGGTGTGTTTGGGGGGGGGAACAGATACCTACATCCTGATGGTAGGTGGCCCTGGGTAGCTTAGGCGGTTTTTGTCGGTCACAGATACAAACATCCATGCTGTAGGGGTCCCGAGGGACTTTGTGGGGCTCTAGGGGTCACAGATACCTACCTACAGTCTGGAAGGTTCCTGTGGGTATTAAGGGGTGTGTGGGGCATACAGATGCCTACATCTGGGCTTGTGGGTTCCCTGGGGGGCTTAGAGGTTTGTGGAGAGCACAGATACCATTATCCAGGCTAGATGGGTTCTGGTGGGATTAGGGGGTTGTGGGGGGCACAGATACCTATGTAAGCAGAAGCAGGATGAACTCTACCCTCACATCTGGTGGTGAATTATGGCAAGTGTGGAAAAGGATTTCAGGGTCTGATCATGTTTCCATAGACACACCCACCGTGCGTGACACGGCCACGGCAGCCTGGGATGGTTACTTTGGCAGCTATGGTATCCCCAGTTTATTTGTTGTTGGGGTGTGAGATGTGGAGTGTTGTCACCCTGATTGTGTGGATGAGGAACTGTGAAACAACTTTGAGACAGGGATTCTCACCATCAGTTGAGTGGCACTCACTAGACAAGGGAGTGGGCTCCTTGGGTGAGCTAGAGTCACCAATTGCACTTTTTTTCTTTTAACAGTTGAGTAGCAGTGTTGATTTTTTATTCTCTTAAAAGTTGAATTTCTAGGTTCTTGAGCTGAAATCACTGAAAAGATGTGTTAGCTTGTGGGGGACTCTGAAACTGTATTGCAGAACACAGTAGTTGGCAGACAGGAGCAATTTGTGGGAGTGGCCCATAGAGTGAGGTGAGTCTAGCAGTTTTGGGGGACAGCTGGAGCAGAACACAGGTCGGCTGGCAGAGCAGCTGGGGGACTGAGCTGAGCAGTTTGTGGGGAAGACAAAAGCAGAATCCCATGGAGAGGCAGAGCAATCAGCAGTGGACCACATAAGGTGCCCCTTTCTACTCAGGCTGGCAGGGGGAAAAACCCTGCAGATAGACTCTTGAACTCTGGGGTTGCGCAACTGTGGGTGATTTTGGGGTTGCTGGACTCTTGAAACGTTGGAGATATTGGACTTTGGATCCTTGGGGTGATTTGGGGATTCCTGGACTCATGAGCCCAGGGAAAAGGACACGGCCTAGTTGAGGTGTTTTCCCAATTTAATGCTATCTTGTTTATCTCACGTTATTAAACATTTTCTGCTACACCCAGACTCTATGCTTGCGAGAGGGGAAGTATTGCCTCTTTAAGGCACCTGGGAGTGCGTATGTAAAATTTTCCCATGTCACTGGGTGGGGGCTCGAGCTGGTTTGCATTACATTGTAGGCAAGGGACCCCTATGTATTGAACCCAGTCCTTGCTGCTATCAGTTCAGCCTGGCAGAAGGGTTCCACCTACGTCCAGGCTCAAGGGGTGCCTGGGGGGCTTAGGGAGTTCGTGGGGGGCACAGATATCTAGGTCCAGGCTGTAGGGGGTCGGGGGGGGGCTCAGGAGTTTGGTGGGGGGCACAGATACCTACGTCCAGGCTGCAGGGGTCCCAGAGGGACTTAGGGGGTGTCACGTAGTGTGGTGGAATCTGGCCCTGCACCCCTCTTCCTGGGACACACAGTGACTCAGCCAGCCAGTAAAACAGAAGGTTTTTTTGGCCAACAGGAACGAAGGATACAGCAGGGCTTTTGGGCACAACCAGGACCCCTCAATCGAGTCCTTCTGGGGGTTCAGGAAGCTTAGTTCCCAGTTTGGGATACCCTGAATTCCAACAACCCAGCTCCAAACCAAAACTGAACTAACTCCCTCCAGCCAGCCCCTTCCTTTATTCAGCTTCCTGGGCAAAGGTGCTGAACCCCTCCCCGCTGCCTAGCTTAAGTTACAGGCTTAGGTCCTGTCCCTCACCTAAAGTCACCCGCTGCTCTCCCAGTCCCCACACAGACAGTCCCCACTCCATCACAGTAATCCCCAGAGCATTTCGCGCATGGAGCAACAGTAACACCGTGTGGCCATGCAGGGTAATGCCCAGAGCATTTCCCCTGTGGAGCAACCGTGACACCATGTGGCCACACAGGGTAATGCACAGAGCATTTCCTGCATGGAGCAAGAGTGACACCGTGTGGCCACAAACGGTAATGCACAGAGCATTTCCTGCATGGAGCAAGAGTGACACCGTGTGGCCATGCAGGGTAATGCACAGAGCATTTCCTGCATGGAGCAACAGTGACACCATGTGGCCATGCAGGGAAATGCACAGAGCATTTCCTGGATGGAGCAACAGTGATTCCATGTCGCCATGGAGGGTAATGCACAGAGCATTTCTCTCATAGAGGAACAGTGACAACATGTGGTCATGCAGGGTAATGCACAGAGCATCACGCCTATGTAGAGGCTGTAGAGATGCCTGGGGGACTTAGGGGTCGTGGGGGGGCACAGATAGCTACGTCCAGGCTGGAGACATTCAGGTGGGCATTAGGGGCTTCATGAGGGGCACAAATATCTACGTCAGGGCTGGAGAGGTCCCTGGATGGCTTAGGGGGTTGTGGTGAGCATAGATACATACGTCCATGCTGTAGTGGTCCCTGGGGGTTTAAGGAGTTGGTAAGGGTCACAGAAACCTAAGTATGGTCTGGAGGGGTCCCTGGGGGACTTAAGGGTTTGTGGTTGCGCAGATACCTACGTACCGGTTGGAGGGGGCCCTGGGGAGCTTAGGGTTTTGTGTGGCGTACACATAGCTATAACCAGGCTGGTGGGGGCGCTATGGGTCTTAGAAGGCTGGTGGGGGGCAGAGATACCTATGTAGGGACTGGAGAAGTCCTGGGGAGGGCTTTGGGGGTTCCTGGAAGTCACAAATATTTACGTCCAGGCTGGAGGAGTTCTGGGGGTATTAGGGAGTTGTGCGGGGGCACAGATACCTATATCGAGGCTGTAGGTGTCCTGGGGTTGCTTTGGGGAATTTTGGGGTACAGATACCTACTTCCATGCTGTAGGGGTCGCTGAGAGGATCAGTGGGTTCGTGAGGGTGCACAGATATCTACGTCCGGTCTACAGGGATCCTGGGGGTGTCTTAGGGGTTTGTAAGGGGCACAGATACATTCATCCAGGCAAGAGTGGTCCTAGGGACCTTAGGGGGTTCATGCTGGGCACAGATACCTGCGTCTAGGCTGGAGGGGTTTTGGGGGTCTTAGGAGGGTTGTGTGGGCACAGATACCTATGGCGATGCTGGAGGGGTCCTGTCATGTCTTAGCGGATTCGTGGGGTCAGAGATACCTGCATCTAGGCTGGAGGGGTTCCGGGGGGATTAGGTGTGTTTGGGGGGGGGGAACAGATACCTACATCCTGATGGTAGGTGGCCCTGGGTAGCTTAGGCGGTTTTTGTCGGTCACAGATACAAACATCCATGCTGTAGGGGTCCCGAGGGACTTTGTGGGGCTCTAGGGGTCACAGATACCTACCTACAGTCTGGAAGGTTCCTGTGGGTATTAAGGGGTGTGTGGGGCATACAGATGCCTACATCTGGGCTTGTGGGTTCCCTGGGGGGCTTAGAGGTTTGTGGAGAGCACAGATACCATTATCCAGGCTAGATGGGTTCTGGTGGGATTAGGGGGTTGTGGGGGGCACAGATACCTATGTAAGCAGAAGCAGGATGAACTCTACCCTCACATCTGGTGGTGAATTATGGCAAGTGTGGAAAAGGATTTCAGGGTCTGATCATGTTTCCATAGACACACCCACCATGCGTGACACGGCCACGGCAGCCTGGGATGGTTACTTTGGCAGCTATGGTATCCCCAGTTTATTTGTTGTTGGGGTGTGAGATGTGGAGTGTTGTCACCCTGATTGTGTGGATGAGGAACTGTGAAACAACTTTGAGACAGGGATTCTCACCATCAGTTGAGTGGCACTCACTAGACAAGGGAGTGGGCTCCTTGGGTGAGCTAGAGTCACCAATTGCACTTTTTTTCTTTTAACAGTTGAGTAGCAGTGTTGATTTTTTATTCTCTTAAAAGTTGAATTTCTAGGTTCTTGAGCTGAAATCACTGAAAAGATGTGTTAGCTTGTGGGGGACTCTGAAACTGTATTGCAGAACACAGTAGTTGGCAGACAGGAGCAATTTGTGGGAGTGGCCCATAGAGTGAGGTGAGTCTAGCAGTTTTGGGGGACAGCTGGAGCAGAACACAGGTCGGCTGGCAGAGCAGCTGGTGGACTGAGCTGAGCAGTTTGTGGGGAAGGCAAAAGCAGAATCCCATGGAGAGGCAGAGCAAGTCAGCAGTGGACCACATAAGGTGCCCCTTTCTACTCAGGCTGGCAGGGGGAAAAACCCTGCAGATAGACTCTTGAACTCTGGGGTTGCGCAACTGTGGGTGATTTTGGGGTTGCTGGACTCTTGAAACGTTGGAGATATTGGACTTTGGATCCTTGGGGTGATTTGGGGATTCCTGGACTCATGAGCCCAGGGAAAAGGACACGGCCTAGTTGAGGTGTTTTCCCAATTTAATGCTATCTTGTTTATCTCACGTTATTAAACATTTTCTGCTACACCCAGACTCTATGCTTGCGAGAGGGGAAGTATTGCCTCTTTAAGGCACCTAGGAGTGCGTATGTAAAATTTTCCCATGTCACTGGGTGGGGGCTCGAGCTGGTTTGCATTACATTGTAGGCAAGGGACCCCTATGTATTGAACCCAGTCCTTGCTGCTATCAGTTCAGCCTGGCAGAAGGGTTCCACCTACGTCCAGGCTCAAGGGGTGCCTGGGGGGCTTAGGGAGTTCGTGGGGGGCACAGATATCTAGGTCCAGGCTGTAGGGGGTCGGGGGGGGCTCAGGAGTTTGGTGGGGGGCACAGATACCTACGTCCAGGCTGCAGGGGTCCCAGAGGGACTTAGGGGGTGTCACGTAGTGTGGTGGAATCTGGCCCTGCACCCCTCTTCCTGGGACACACAGTGACTCAGCCAGCCAGTAAAACAGAAGGTTTTTTTGGCCAACAGGAACGAAGGATACAGCAGGGCTTTTGGGCACAACCAGGACCCCTCAATCGAGTCCTTCTGGGGGTTCAGGAAGCTTAGTTCCCAGTTTGGGATACCCTGAATTCCAACAACCCAGCTCCAAACCAAAACTGAACTAACTCCCTCCAGCCAGCCCCTTCCTTTATTCAGCTTCCTGGGCAAAGGTGCTGAACCCCTCCCCGCTGCCTAGCTTAAGTTACAGGCTTAGGTCCTGTCCCTCACCTAAAGTCACCCGCTGCTCTCCCAGTCCCCACACAGACAGTCCCCACTCCATCACAGTAATCCCCAGAGCATTTCGCGCATGGAGCAACAGTAACACCGTGTGGCCATGCAGGGTAATGCCCAGAGCATTTCCCCTGTGGAGCAACCGTGACACCATGTGGCCACACAGGGTAATGCACAGAGCATTTCCTGCATGGAGCAAGAGTGACACCGTGTGGCCACAAACGGTAATGCACAGAGCATTTCCTGCATAGAGCAAGAGTGACACCGTGTGGCCATGCAGGGTAATGCACAGAGCATTTCCTGCATGGAGCAACAGTGACACCATGTGGCCATGCAGGGAAATGCACAGAGCATTTCCTGGATGGAGCAACAGTGATTCCATGTCGCCATGGAGGGTAATGCACAGAGCATTTCTCTCATAGAGGAACAGTGACAACATGTGGTCATGCAGGGTAATGCACAGAGCATCACGCCTATGTAGAGGCTGTAGAGATGCCTGGGGGACTTAGGGGTCGTGGGGGGGCACAGATAGCTACGTCCAGGCTGGAGACATTCTGGTGGGCATTAGGGGCTTCATGAGGGGCACAAATATCTACGTCAGGGCTGGAGAGGTCCCTGGATGGCTTAGGGGGTTGTGGTGAGCATAGATACATACGTCTATGCTGTAGTGGTCCCTGGGGGTTTAAGGAGTTGGTAAGGGTCACAGAAACCTAAGTATGGTCTGGAGGGGTCCCTGGGGGACTTAAGGGTTTGTGGTTGCGCAGATACCTACGTACCGGTTGGAGGGGGCCCTGGGGAGCTTAGGGTTTTGTGTGGCGTACACATAGCTATAACCAGGCTGGTGGGGGCGCTATGGGTCTTAGAAGGCTGGTGGGGGGCAGAGATACCTATGTAGGGACTGGAGAAGTCCTGGGGAGGGCTTTGGGGGTTCCTGGAAGTCACAAATATTTACGTCCAGGCTGGAGGAGTTCTGGGGGTATTAGGGAGTTGTGCAGGGGCACAGATACCTATATCGAGGCTGTAGGTGTCCTGGGGTTGCTTTGGGGAATTTTGGGGTACAGATACCTACTTCCATGCTGTAGGGGTCGCTGAGAGGATCAGTGGGTTCGTGAGGGTGCACAGATATCTACGTCCGGTCTACAGGGATCCTGGGGGTGTCTTAGGGGTTTGTAAGGGGCACAGATACATTCATCCAGGCAAGAGTGGTCCTAGGGACCTTAGGGGGTTCATGCTGGGCACAGATACCTGCGTCTAGGCTGGAGGGGTTTTGGGGGTCTTAGGAGGGTTGTGTGGGCACAGATACCTATGGCGATGCTGGAGGGGTCCTGTCATGTCTTAGCGGATTCGTGGGGTCAGAGATACCTGCATCTAGGCTGGAGGGGTTCCGGGGGGATTAGGTGTGTTTGGGGGGGGGGAACAGATACCTACATCCTGATGGTAGGTGGCCCTGGGTAGCTTAGGCGGTTTTTGTCGGTCACAGATACAAACATCCATGCTGTAGGGGTCCCGAGGGACTTTGTGGGGCTCTAGGGGTCACAGATACCTACCTACAGTCTGGAAGGTTCCTGTGGGTATTAAGGGGTGTGTGGGGCATACAGATGCCTACATCTGGGCTTGTGGGTTCCCTGGGGGGCTTAGAGGTTTGTGGAGAGCACAGATACCATTATCCAGGCTAGATGGGTTCTGGTGGGATTAGGGGGTTGTGGGGGGCACAGATACCTATGTAAGCAGAAGCAGGATGAACTCTACCCTCACATCTGGTGGTGAATTATGGCAAGTGTGGAAAAGGATTTCAGGGTCTGATCATGTTTGCATAGACACACCCACCGTGCGTGACACGGCCACGGCAGCCTGGGATGGTTACTTTGGCAGCTATGGTATCCCCAGTTTATTTGTTGTTGGGGTGTGAGATGTGGAGTGTTGTCACCCTGATTGTGTGGATGAGGAACTGTGAAACAACTTTGAGACAGGGATTCTCACCATCAGTTGAGTGGCACTCACTAGACAAGGGAGTGGGCTCCTTGGGTGAGCTAGAGTCACCAATTGCACTTTTTTTCTTTTAACAGTTGAGTAGCAGTGTTGATTTTTTATTCTCTTAAAAGTTGAATTTCTAGGTTCTTGAGCTGAAATCACTGAAAAGATGTGTTAGCTTGTGGGGGACTCTGAAACTGTATTGCAGAACACAGTAGTTGGCAGACAGGAGCAATTTGTGGGAGTGGCCCATAGAGTGAGGTGAGTCTAGCAGTTTTGGGGGACAGCTGGAGCAGAACACAGGTCGGCTGGCAGAGCAGCTGGGGGACTGAGCTGAGCAGTTTGTGGGGAAGGCAAAAGCAGAATCCCATGGAGAGGCAGAGCAGTCAGCAGTAGACCACATAAGGTGCCCCTTTCTACTCAGGCTGGCAGGGGGAAAAACCCTGCAGATAGACTCTTGAACTCTGGGGTTGCGCAACTGTGGGTGATTTTGGGGTTGCTGGACTCTTGAAACGTTGGAGATATTGGACTTTGGATCCTTGGGGTGATTTGGGGATTGCTGGACTCATGAGCCCAGGGAAAAGGACACGGCCTAGTTGAGGTGTTTTCCCAATTTAATGCTATCTTGTTTATCTCACGTTATTAAACATTTTCTGCTACACCCAGACTCTATGCTTGCGAGAGGGGAAGTATTGCCTCTTTAAGGCACCTGGGAGTGCGTATGTAAAATTTTCCCATGTCACTGGGTGGGGGCTTGAGCTGGTTTGCATTACATTGTAGGCAAGGGACCCCTATGTATTGAACCCAGTCCTTGCTGCTATCAGTTCAGCCTGGCAGAAGGGTTCCACCTACGTCCAGGCTCAAGGGGTGCCTGGGGGGCTTAGGGAGTTCGTGGGGGGCACAGATATCTAGGTCCAGGCTGTAGGGGGTCGGGGGGGGGCTCAGGAGTTTGGTGGGGGGCACAGATACCTACGTCCAGGCTGCAGGGGTCCCAGAGGGACTTAGGGGGTGTCACGTAGTGTGGTGGAATCTGGCCCTGCACCCCTCTTCCTGGGACACACAGTGACTCAGCCAGCCAGTAAAACAAAAGGTTATTTTGGCCAACAGGAACGAAGGATACAGCAGGGCTTTTGGGCACAACCAGGACCCCTCAATCGAGTCCTTCTGGGGGTTCAGGAAGCTTAGTTCCCAGTTTGGGATACCCTGAATTCCAACAACCCAGCTCCAAACCAAAACTGAACTAACTCCCTCCAGCCAGCCCCTTCCTTTATTCAGCTTCCTGGGCAAAGGTGCTGACCCCCTCCCAGCTGCCTAGCTTAAGTTACAGGCTTAGGTCCTGTCCCTCACCTAAAGTCACCCGCTGCTCTCCCATCCTGCACACAGACAGTCCCCACTCCATCACAGTAACGCCCAGAGCATTTCACGCATGGAGCAACAGTAACACTGTGTGGCCATGCAGGGTAATGCCCAGAGCATTTCCCCCGTGGAGCAACAGTGACACCGTGTGGCCACACAGGGTAATGCACAGAGCATTTCCTGCATGGAGCAACAGTGACACCGTGTGGCCACGCAGGGTAATGCACAGAGCATTTCCTGCATGGAGCAACAGTGACAGCATGTGGTCACGCAGGGTAATGCACAGAGCATTTCCCCGCATGGAGCAACAGTGGCACTGTGTGGCCATACAGGGTAATACACAGAGCATTTCCTGCATGGAGCAACAGTGACACCATGTGGTCACGCAGGGTAATGCACAGAGCATTTCCCCGCATGGAGCAACAGTGACACCATGTGGTCACGCAGGGTAATGCACAGAGCATTTCCTGCATGGAGCAACAGTGATACCGTGTGGCCACACAGGGTAATGCACAGAGCATTTCCTGCATGGAGCAAGAGTGACACCACGTGGTTATGCAGGGTAATGCACAGAACATTTCCCTGCATGGAGCATCAGTGACACCATGTGGCCACACAGGGTAATGCACAGAGCATCGCACCTACGTGGAGGCTGTAGAGATCCCTCGAGGGCTTACGGTGGTTCGTAGGGTCACAGATACCTACATCCAGTATGGGCGGGGCCCTGGGAGAGTTAGGGGGGTTGTGAGGGGCATAGATACTTGCGTCCAGGCTGTAGAGGTCCTGGTGGGGATTAAAGGCTTCCTGGAGGACAGCAAAATCTACGTCCAGGCTGAAGGGGTCCCTGGACGCTTAGGGGGTTGTGGTGAGCACAGTGATCCCTGGGGGCATAGGGACTTGGTGAGGGGCACAGATACCTATGTATGTCCTGGAGGGGTCCCTGGGGGGGTTTAGTGGCACTGTAGGAGACACAGATACCTACGTCCAGGCTATAGGCATTCTGGGGGGGCTTAGGGCTTTGGGGGGGCACAGATACCTACATCCAGGCTGGAGGGGTCCCGGGGGGCTTAGGTGGTTTGTGGGGAGGGGCACAGATATGTACATCCAGGCAGGAGAGGTTCCAGAGAGGATTATGGGTTTTTGCGGATGGCAGAGATACCTATCTCCATACTCTAGGGGTCCCGGGGGGCTTAAGGCTGGATGTGTCCCGAGGAGCTTAGGAGGTTTGTGGGGTGCTCAGACACCTGTGTCCAGGCTGTTGGGAACCCTGGGGGCTTAGGGGGTTCGTGGGGGTCACAGGTAGTTACGTCCAGGCTGAAGGGGTAATGGGAGTGCTTAAGGGATCGGGGCTGACACAGATACCTACGTCCAGGGTCTAGGGGAGGCAGGAGAAGTGAAGCGGCCATGGTGTGCTTTCAAGTAGGGATAATAATGATCCACTCTTACCTACCTCATGGTGGGTGGAGGATGGGGATCCATTGGAGAGTGTCACTAAGAGTAGTGCATAATATGAGGTGTCCCATCACGTTTACCAGAGCAGATTATAACATAATAGATTAGCTGAAACAATCTTTTTTATTTGTATTTTTTTATTTTGGAAGAGCAGCAATGACTTAGCTCAGACTGAAGCATTTTATCTAATTTTCAAGATCTAAGTGTCTCCTCCTTGTGTGTGATGACACAATTTAACACACTGTGACAAACAGGAGATGCTTTTGTTTTGCAACAAAATCTTTTTGCAAAGAACTTCCATCTCACTTGTTATGATTCTGAGAAACAAACTGGTTTAGTCTGAATGGGATATTTGGACAGAAACGGTTGGAATGATATTTTCCAACCATCTCAGTTCCTGAGCTCTATCCCTGCCTCTGGGGGGATTTGTTGTCTGTTAGAACAGGAGTCTGACTGGCGGCTTCTCTTTCTGGCTCTGCCACCGCCTTGCTGTGTAGGCCCTTGGGTAGGTCTCCTCCCTTCTCTGTACCTCAGGCTCCTCCCATTTGTCCAATGGGAACAGGGACAGTTCTCGAATTCTGGGCAGTTGTGAGCCTGAGTGAGAAAAGGGGTGTTGAAGCCCTCTGTGAAGAAGAAAGGGGAGTTTCACGGTGTTTTTGCACCAAGGAATTCTAAACCAAAACTGAACTAACTCCCTCGAGTCCTTCTGGGGGTTCAGGAAGCTTAGTTCCCAGTTTGGGATTCTCTGAATTCCAACTACCCAGCTCCAAACCAAAACTGAACTAACTCCCTCCAGCCGACCCCTTCCTGTGTCCAGCTTCCCGGGCAAAGGTGCTCACTCTCTCAGCCCTGCCTAGCTCGAGTTACAGGCTTAGGTCCTGTCCCTCACCTAAAGTCACCCGCTGCTCTCCCATCCCCCACACAGACAGTCCCCACTCCATCACAGTAATGCCGAGAGCATTTCCTGCATGGAGCAACAGTGACACTGTGTGGCCACTCAGGGTAATGCACAGAGCATCACACCTATGTAGAGGCTGTAGAGATCCCTGGGGGCTTAGGGGTCATGGGAGGTACAGATAGCTACGTCCAGGCTGGAGGCATTCTGGGGGGCTTAAGGGGGTTCGTAGGGTCACAGATACCTACGTCCAGGATGGTCGGGACTCTGGGGGAGTTAGGGGTGTTGTGGGGGGCATAGGTACTTGCATCCAGGGTGTAGAGGTCCTGGTGGGGATTAAGGGCTTCCTGGAGGACACCAATATCTACGTCCGGGCTGGAGAGGTCCCTGGACGGCTTAGAGGTTGTGGTGAGCACAGTGATCCCTGGGGGTTTAGGAACTTGGTGAGGGGCACAGATACCTATGTTTGTTCTGGAGGGGTCCCTGGGGGTGCTTAGTGGTATTGTAGGGGACACAGATACCTACGTCCAGGCTATAGGCATTCTGGGGAGGCTTAGGGTTTTGGGGGGGCACAGATACCTACATCCAGGCTGGAGGGGTCCCGGGGGGCTTAGGGGGGTTGTGGGGGGCACAGCTATGTACGTCCAGGCTGGAGAGGTTCCAGGGAGTATAAGGAATTTTTGTGGACAGCAGAGATACCTATCTCCAGGATCTAGGGGTCCCTGGGGGGCTTAGGGCTTTTTTGGGAGGCACAGATAACTATGTCCAGGTTGGAGTGGTTCCTGGGGGGTTTAGGGGGTTCCTGGGGGGCACAGATACCTAGGTCCATGCTGTAGGGGTCCCCGGTTGGATTAGGGGTTTTCTGAGGGGTACAGATAGATACAGGCTGTAGGGGTCCCTAGGAGGCTTAGGGGGTTTGTGGGGGGCAGCGATACCTAAGTCCAGGCAATAGGGCTTCCAGGGGGAATTAGTGTGTTGGGGGGGCACAGATACCTAGATCCAGGCTGGAGGGTTCCCGATGGGGGGGGGGGCTTAGGCAGTTTGTGTTCAGCAAAGATACCTACCTCCAGGCTGGAGGGGTGTCTCGGCACTTAGGGATTGTGGGGGGGCACAGATACCTCCGTCCAGGCTGGAGGGTCCCTGGGGAGCTTAGCGGGTTCGTAGGGGGCACAGATACCTAAATCCAGGCTGGAGGGATCCAGGGGGGGCTTATGGGGTTCAGGGGGCACAGATACTTATCTCTAGGCTGTAGTGGTCCCTGGTGGGCTTAGAGGGTTTTGGGGGGCCCCAGATACCTAAGTCCATGCTGTAGGCGTCCCTACAGGTGCTTATGGGTTCATGGGGTGCACAGATACTTATGTCCAGGCTGGAGGGGGCAGGGGGGTTGGGGTTTCATGGGGGGCACAGATACGAACCTCCAGGCTGTAGGAGTCCCAGGGGGCTGTGGGGGTACAGATATCTACATCTGGGCTGGAGGGGTCCTGGGGGTATAGAGGGTTTGTGGGGGGCACAGATACCTAGGTACAGGCTGTCGGTGTCCCGAGGAGATGAGGCGGTTCACTGGGGGCTCAGATACATCCAGGCTGGATGTGTCCCGAGGAGCTTAGGGGGTTTGTGCGGTGCTCAGACACCTGTGTCCAGGCTGTAGGGATCCCTGGGGGCTTAGGGGGTTCGTGGGGGTCACAGGTAGTTACGTCCAGGCTGAAGGGGTAATGGGAGTGCTTAAGGGATCGGGGCTGACACAGATACCTACGTCCAGGGTCTAGGGGTCCCGAGGGGATTGGGGGTTGAGGGGGGAACAGATACCTACGTCATAGCTGGAGGTGTCTTGGGTGGTTTAGGAGGTTCGATGGAGTCACAGATACCTAAGTCCAGGCTGTAGCGGTTCCTGGGGCATTCAGGGATTTCTGGGTGTCACAGATACCTACGTGCAGACTGGAGGGGTCCTGGAGCGCTTAGGAGATTTATGGGGGGCACAGATACCAACATACTGGCTGTAAAGTTCCCTGGGGGGCTTTGTGGGTTCGGGGGGCACAGATACCAATGTCCTGGCTGTAGATGTTCCTGGGGTACATAGTGGGGCTGTGGTCGCACATAACCCTACATCCAGGCTGTCGGGGTCCCGGGGGCCCCTGGCCAAATTGGGTCCCCCTGGAAAAGTCTCCCTCACGGTGGCCCCAGGGCTGGAGGAGCTCCCACTCCCTGATATGGCGCAAAGGCTGCAGCACGGGCACAGAGCTTCTCTGGTGTCAGTGCCACAGCGGGGCAGGGGTAAAGGAGTGAGACCAGAGAAGCTCTGTGCCCCTGCTGCAGCCCCCAGGTAATAGAAGGGAGTGGGAGCTCTTCCAGCCCTGAGGCCACCGTGGAGGAACATCTACAGCCAGGACATTGGTATCTGTCATACATTAGAAGCAAGAGGAAGACTAAGGACAGGGTAGGCCCACTGCTCAGTGAGGAGGGGGAAACAGTAACGGGAGACTTGGAAATGGCAGAGATGCTTAATGACTTCTTTGTTTCAGTCTTCACTGAGAAGTCTGAAGGAATGTCTAGTATAGTGAATGCTTACGGGAAGAGAGTAGGTTTAGAAGAGAAAATAAGGAAAGAGCAAGTAAAAAATCACTTAGAAAAGTTAGATGCCTGCAAGTCACCAGGGCCTGATGAAATGCATCCTAGAATACTCAAGGAGTTAATAGAAGAGGTATCTGAGCCTCTAGCTATTATCTTTGGGAAATCATGGGAGACGGGGGAGATTCCAGAAGACTGGAAGGAGGCAAATATAGTGCCCATCTATAAAAAGGGAAATAAAAACAACCCAGGAAACTACAGACCAGTTAGTTTAACTTCTGTGCCAGGGAAGATAATGGAGCAGGTAATCAAAGAAACTATCTGCAAACACTTGGAAGGTGGTAAGGTGATAGGGAATAGCCAGCATGGATTTGTAAAGAACAAATCGTGTCAAACTAATCTGATAGCGTTCTTTGATAGGATAACGAGCCTTGTGGATAAGGGAGAAGCGGTGGATGTGATATACCTAGACTTTAGTAAGGCATTTGATACGGTCTCGCATGATATTCTTATAGATAAACTAGGAAAGTACAATTTAGATGGGGCTACTATAAGGTGGGTGCATAACTGGCTGGATAACCGTACTCAGAGAGTAGTTGTTAATGGCTCCCAATCCTGCTGGAAAGGTATAACAAGTGGGGTTCCACAGGGGTCTGTTTTGGGACCGGATCTGTTCAATATCTTCATCAACGATTTAGATGTTGGCATAGAAAGTACGCTTATTAAGTTTGCGGATGATACCAAACTGGGAGGGATTGCAACTGCTTTGGAGGACAGGGTCAAAATTCAAAATGATCTGGACAAATTGGAGAAATGGTCTGAGGTAAACAGGATGAAGTTCAATAAAGATAAATGCAAAGTGCTCCACTTAGGAAGGAACAATCAGTTTCACACATACAGAATGGGAAGAGACTGTCTAGGAAGGAGTATGGCAGAAGGAGATCTAGGGGTCGTAGTAGACCACAAGCTTAATATGAGTCAACAGTGTGATACTGTTGCAAAAAAAGCAAACGTGATTCTGGGATGCATTAACAGGTGTGTTGTAAACAAGACACGAGAAGTCATTCTTCCGCTTTACTCTGCGCTGGTTAGGCCTCAACTGGAGTATTGTGTCCAGTTCTGGGCACCACATTTCAAGAAAGATGTGGAGAAATTGGAGAGGGTCCAGAGAAGAGCAACAAGAATGATTAAAGGTCTTGAGAACATGACCTATGAAGGAAGGCTGAAGGAATTGGGTTTGTTTAGTTTGGAAAAGAGAAGACTGAGAGGGGACATGATAGCAGTTTTCAGGTATCTAAAAAGGTGTCATCAGGAGGAGGGAGAAAACTTGTTCACCTTAGCCTCCAATGATAGAACAAGAAGCAATGGGCTTAAACTGCAGCAAGGGAGATTTAGGTTGGACATTAGGAAAAAGTTCCTAACTGTCAGGGTAGTTAAACACTGGAATAGATTGCCTAGGGAAGTTGTGGAATCTCCATCTCTGGAGATATTTAAGAGTAGGTTAGATAAATGTCTATTAGGGATGGTCTAGACAGTATTTGGTCCTGCCATGAGGGCAGGGGACTGGACTCGATGACCTCTCGAGGTCCCTTCCAGTCCTAGAGTCTATGAATAATCTGTGCCCCCCATAAACCACCTAATCCCCACGGGAACCCCTACAGCCAGGATGTTGGTATCTGTCCCCCTATAAATCTCCTAAGCCCTCTGGAACCCTTCCAGTCTGAACGTAGGTATCTGTGACCCCCAGAAATCCCCGAATACCCCAGGAACCCCTACAGCCTTCACTTAGGGATCTGTGACTCCAACGAACCTCCTAAACCACCCAGGACCCATTCAGCTAGGACGTAGGCATCTGTTCCCCCCTCAACCCCCAATCCCCTCGGGACCCCTAGACCCTGGACGTAGGTATCTGTGTCCACCCCGATTCCCTAAGCACCCCCATTACCCCTTTAGCCTGGACGTAGGTATCTGTACTCCCACAAACCCCCTAAACGTCCCAGCGACCCCTTCAGCCTGGAAGTCCCTATCTGTGACACCCACGAACCTCTAACCTCCCAGGGATCCCTACAGCCTGGACACAGGTGTCTGAGCACCGCACAAACCCCCTAAGCTCCTCGGGACACATCCAGCCTGGATGTATCTGAGCCCCCAGTGAACCGCCTAATCTCCTCGGGACACCGACAGCCTGTACCTAGGTATCTGTGCCCCCCACAAACCCCCCATAACCCCCAGGACCCATCCAGACTAGATGTAGGTATCTGCACCCCCACAGCCTCCCTGAGACTCCTACAGCCTGGAGGTTTGTATCTGTGCCCCTCATGAAACCCCAACCCCCCCTGTCCCCTCCAGACTGGACATAAGTATCTGTGCACCCCACGAACCCATAAGCACCTGTAGGGACGCCTACAGCATGGACTTAGGTATCTGGGGCCCCCCAAAACCCCCTAAGCCCACCAGGGACCCCTATAGCCTAGAGATAAGCATCTGTGCTCCCTGAACCCCATAAGCCCCCCCTGGACCCATCCAGTCTGGACTTAGGTATCTGTGCCCCACATGAACCCGCTAAGCCCCCCAGGTACCCTCCAGCCTGGATGGAAGTATCTGTGCCCCCACAACCCCTAAGTGCCGAGAAACCCCTCCAGCCTGGAGGTAGTTATCTGTGCCCACCAGAAACCGCTTTAGCCCCCCCAGGGACCACTCCAGCCTGGATGCAGATATCTGTGCCCAACACAAACGGCGAAAGCCCCGCCCCCGGGAACCCTCCAGCCTGAACCTAGGTATCTGTGCCCCCCCAACACACTAATTCCCCCTGGAAGACCTATTGCCTGGAAGTAGGTATCTCTGCCCCCCACAAACCCCCTAAGCCTCCCAGGGACCCCTACAGCCTAGACGTAGGTATCTCTGCCACCCAGAAAACCCCTAATCCACCCAGGGAACCCTACAGCATGGACCTAGGTATCTGTGCCCCCCAGGAACTCCCTAAACCCCCAAGGAACCACTCCAACCTGGACATAGATATCTGTGCCTCCCAAAAAACCCTAAGCCCCCCGGGACCCCTAGAGTATGGAGATAGGTATCTCTGCCATCCGCAAAAACCCCTAATCCTCTCCGGAACCTCTCCAGCCTGGATGTACATATCTGTGCCCTCCCCACAAACCACCTAAGCCCCCCGGGACCCCTCCAGCCTGGATGTAGGTATCTGTGCCCCCCCAAAGCCCTAAGCCCCCCCAGAATGCCTATAGCCTGGACGTAGGTATCTGTGTCTCCTACAGTACCACTAAGCCCCACCCCAGGGACCCCTCCAGGACATACATAGGTACCTGTGCCCCTCACCAAGTCCCTATACCCCCAGGGATCACTGTGCTCACCACAACCACCTAAGCGTCCAGGGACCCCTTCAGCCTGGACGTAGATATTGCTGTCCTCCAGGAAGCCTTTAATCCCCACCAGGACCTCTACAGCCTGGACGCAAGTACCTATGCCCCTCACAACCCCCCTAACTCTCCCAGGGTCCCGCCCATACTGGATGTAGATATCTGTGACCCTACGAACCCCCGTAAGCCCTCGAGGGATCTCTACAGCCTCCACGTAGGTGCGATGCTCTCTGCATTACCCTGTGTGGCCACATGGTGTCACTGTTGCTCCATGCAGGAAATGCTCTGTGCATTACCCTGCGTGACCACATGGTGTCACTGTTGCTCCATGCAGGAAACGCTCTGTGTATTACCCTGCGTCACCACATGGTGTCACTGTTGCTCCATGCAGGAAATGCTCTGTGCATTACCCTGTGTGGCCACACGGTGTCACTGTTGCTCCATGCAGGAAATGCTCTGTGCATTACCCTGTGTGGCCACACGGTGTCACTGTTGCTCCATGCGGGGAAAAGTTCTGTGTATTACCCTGTATGACCACATGGTGTCACTGTTGCTTCATGCAGGAAATGATCTGTGTATTACCGTGCGTGGCCACACGGTGCCACTGTTGCTCCATGCAGAAAATGCTCTGTGCATTACCCTGCGTGGCCACATGGTGTCACTGTTGCTCTATGCGGGGAAATGCTCTGTGCATTACCCTGCGTGACCACATGGTTTCACTGTTGCTCCATCCAGGAAATGCTCTGTGCATTACCCTGCGTAGCCACATGGTGTCACTGTTGCTCCATGCGGGGAAATGCTCTGTGCATTACCCTGCGTGACCACATGGTTTCACTGTTGCTCCATCCAGGAAATGCTCTGTGCATTACCCTGCGTGGCCACACGGTGACACTGTTGCTCCATGCGCGAAATGCTCTGGGCATTACTGTGATGGAGTGGGGACTGTCTGTGTGGGGGATGGGAGAGCAGGGGGTGACTTTAGGTGAGGGACAGGACCTAAGCCTGTAACTCGAGCTAGGCAGGGCTGAGAGAGTGAGCACCTTTGCCCGGGAAGCTGGACACAGGAAGGGGTCGGCTGGAGGGAGTTAGTTCAGTTTTTTTTTGGAGCTGGATAGTTGGAATTCAGAGAATCCCAAACTGGGAACTAAGCTTCCTGAACCCCCAGAAGTACGCGACTGACGGGTCCTGGTTGTGCCCCAAAGCCCTGCTCTATCCTTCGTTCCTGTTGGCCAAAACAACCCTCTGTTTTACTGGCTGGCTGAGTCACTGTGTGTCCCTGGAAGAGGGGTGCAGGGCCAGATTCCACTAAACTCCATGACACCCCCTAAGCCCCTCTGGGACCCCTGCAGCTGGGACGTAGGTATCTGTGCCCCCCACCAAATCCCTGAGCCCCCCAGGTACCCCTACAGCCTGGGCCTAGATCTCTGTGCCCCCCAGGAACCTCCTCAACTCCCCAGGGACCCCTTCAGCGTGAACATAGGTGGAACCCGTCTGCCAGGCTGAATTGATAGCAGCAAGGACTGGGTTCAATACATAGGGGTCCCTTCCCTATTACGTAATGCAAACCAGATCGAGCCCTCACCCAATGACATGGGAAAATTTTACATACACACCCCTAGGTGCCTCAAAGAGGCAATACTTCCCCTCTCGCAATCATAGAATCTGGGTATAGCAGAAAATGTTTAATAACGTGAGATAAACAACATAGCATTAAATTTGGAAAACACCTCAACTAGGCCGTGTCCTTTTCCCTGGGCTCTAGAGTCTAGCAATCCCGAAATCACCCCAAGAGTCCAAAGTACAATACCTCAAATATTTCAAGACTCCAGCAACCCCATAATCACCCACATTCCCGCAGCCCCAGAGTTCAAGAGTCTATCTGCCAGGTTTTCCCCCCTGCCAGCCTGGGTAGAAAGGGGCACCTTACGTGGTCCACTGCTGTCTGCCCTGCCTCTCCGTGGGATACTGCTTCTACCTTTCCCACAAACTGCTCAGCTCAGTCCACCAGCTGCTCTGCTCCACCAGCCAACCTGTGATGTACTCCAGCTGTCTCCAAAAACTGCTTAGCTTACTTCACTCCGTGAGTCATTCCAAGTGTTCCACAAACTGCTCTTCTCTATCAGCTGCTCTGCAATACAGTTTTGCTTTCTTTGTCCCTTTGTCTAATTCCCACTCTTTTATCTGTATAAATAAGATAGTTTGTGCCTTGCATGGTGCTCACATATTCTGAATGCTATTGGCAGAGCGCTGTGCTAATAAAACAGAGTGGTCTGACAAATTGTAAGTCCTGATTCTAACTTTGACAATTTGGAGGTCCCACCGAGATGGCAACCGTCTTCACTGGGGCTGTGTGATTCCTGACTGTTTTTGTGGGATGACCGTGGCAGCCGGCACCTGGGCGTTTGGCCCAAGCGGTCCCCCACTAGAGCGGAAAGGCGCACAGCCACAGTGAGGTCTACGCCATTGAACCTGTTGGTTCCCACTCTGTTCTGGTAGGGATCCCGGGATCTGACATCAGGAATCTGGTCAGGTAATTATTTCTGTATTTTGTCCGGACTGAGGACTGTCCTGTCTCTGTGTCTATCTGTCCTCTTGTGAAGTGTTTGAGTCTGGGTGCCGTCTCTGTCTGGGGATCGGCTGACCAAGGGGTTCCTGTCCCCGCGGTCTGAATGAGTGGAATCTGCACAATTGCAGCCGCACCGCACTTTGGGTAAAACCCCTGGTGTGAAAGCAAGGACAATTGAGGCAGCAGCCTTTGGGCTCCTTTTGTGTGTTGCAGCAGGCATCGCTCTGACGAACCTGAATTTCCTTCTTGTGATTGGTGTGTGAAGTCCTCCTGTATTGGTAAACAGACGTCTAAGTCGGGACAGTTCCCTAAATGAACGCCGGCTCATTTTATGTATTTAGGATGGGTCCAGACTCCTGTAAAAAGGGTCCAGACTCCTGTAAATTTCTGGGAAAATGGTCTAGGCTAACTCAGGGGGATCCCAAAACTCAGTGGCCACTGTTAAAATCTTGGAACAAAGACTGAGTGGACGTCTTAAAGGACAAACTTGGCCAACCTAAAACTAAATTTGCTAAAGGAGAGGTTAATTGTTTCATGCAGTGGTGGCAAGAGGCAAATCATAGGTGGACAAAATGAAAACTGGCCTCTCTCACTTATTCAAATAATAAGTTAAAAGCTTTATTAAAAGCCTCCTCTCCCATCACTAGACCGAGCGCTCCCCTTTACCCCGTTCTCCAAACCCCGGATCGATCCAAACCCCTTAATACTCCCATCTCATTGTAAAAAGGACAAAAAGTCCCTTGTTCTGTTCCCCTTTGTTATCTGCCTCAGAAACTGATTCTTTATAGTGTCCCACTACCAATTCAGCAAGGCTGGGGGCGGGGGGAGCTCCTTAACTAGCTCCCACCCTTCCTGGTCCCTTTCCTTGAACATTTCTTTCAAAATTGTGAAATGACCACAATATCACTCACAAATGGTTCAATGAAAAAAAAGCAGGATCGGGCCCAGACAAGCAGGCAAGCAACAGATAAAGAAACTGAAAAAACAGGTTAGAAGCCCTAAGGGCATAGTGTCAGAAGTAAAAAAAAAAAAAAAAAAAAAAAAAAAAAAAAAAGAGCAGTAAGTGCAGGCATAAATCCCTGAAACAATACTTAAAATGGTGAAATCTGAGGTGATAAAGGTGTCATTTTGGAACATAAACAAGTGATTTAAAAAAAAAGAGTAAAAGTTAACTCTATAGAGGCTGGAAAGAATTAAGCAGTTAAATTTTGTGAAAAATGTTAAAAAGGACCATGTTAAAGAGAAAAAATTCTTTGTTTCTTTGCAGCCATTCTGAAGGAAAAATGGGCCCTTTTCCAGAAGAGTGCCTGTAAATAATCCATATATATATATACAGCTATGCAAAAACAAAGCAGTGTAAAAAAAAAATGTTAAGAAAAAAAAATGTGTATGTATCTATTTGTCTGTGAAAATATGTAAAGTTCTAAGAATCTAAACCAACACATCTGGTTTGTAAAACTACTGTTTTGTAGGTGTAAAATAAATTGATTTTGTTTTTGTTTTTAATGCCACTAGTGTAAGATAAATTGATTTTGTTTTTAATGCCACTAAAAATTCATTTGACTCTTTAATTCAAAGTTGCAAAACTGACAGACCTGTTTGCAAGACACAGGTAATTAGTGTTGTTTGGCTTTGGGCTTTAGCATTTAACCCTTAAGGGGTAACTTAATTCTTTACAAAAATTAAAATGTTTTGAAATAAAGACCAAGTCATGGCTGCAATAGGGCAGTCAGAATCAGGAGAATAGGTAGAAATTCTGAAGTCTTTTTGTTTGGTTGGTTTTTTTTTTTTTTTGTAACAATAGCAAATAAAAGCTGTAATGACAGAATAAGAAATTAACAGTAACCCTCTAAAGCAACAGCAGAGGTAAGGTGCACAAAACAAAAAGAAGCAATGTTAAAAACACTAAGCCTTAAAATAACTCTGTGTAATCAAACTGTCACTTTAATAAAAGTACATGAAAACTCTGTAAAAACAAAACAAACAGTTATACCTTATGTAAAAATTAATATGGCTAATGTTTTTAAAAAGTTATAGTATAGAAAGTGTGCATTTTCCGTAGGACATGTGCAGCGTATATTGTAAAAAGGAATGTAAAAAAAAAATAAATGCAAATAAAACATGCTGCTAAATTAAAATCCTATTAGGGCTCCAAAAAGAGCCGCAATAGGCTGTTTTCTTTTTCAGATCCCTGTGTGTTAAGACAGAGTCTCTGAGCTCTGCTGATGGCTTTAAATCCAAAAGCCTAGCCTGTGTTGATGCAAATTACCTAACTGATAAAAAAAGGTGAAAACTGCCAGCACAAACAAAGCTGCAAATAAAAAACATACCTGGTCAGCACACAAACTGCCTACATAAAAGGCATGGTATAACAAAATACCTTTTATAAATTTAACAACTTGTAGTGTGTATCATTTTTAAAAAAAAAATCCTTTAAAGTAATATGGTACTGATGCTTCTCAGCTATTAC
The DNA here is from genome assembly GCF_025201925.1 of Gopherus flavomarginatus. Lineage (NCBI taxonomy): Eukaryota > Metazoa > Chordata > Testudines > Testudinidae > Gopherus > Gopherus flavomarginatus. Next base: position 3,190,338 of record NW_026115076.1, read on the forward strand.
CTGTAAATAAACTTAAAGCTTAACGCAGCAGAAAAAACATTACAAACTTGGTCTGCTATATAAAAGGCAAAACTTAAGGTACACCACCTCATAAATTTAATAACTAAACACTGAAATAATTTTTGCATAACCCTTAAAATGTAAAAGCCATTAAAACTTGGCCTGCCTATAGGAAAAAAAAAAAAAAAAACCACAGGAAAATATGGGGTAATTCCTCTGTTTTGCCTGCAGTCAGAAAGGGTATTTGTAAAAGAATGGAATCTTTAAGCAATAATCAATGCCACCCCAAAAGGGGTAGAAAAATGTTCTTTTTGTCTTTCAGATAATCCAAAGTACTGTATAATAAACTATGTGTATGTGTTAATTCTTAAAAAAAAGTGTTTTAAAAGTGTTAGCAACCCACCAGAAGACAAATGTAAATGTAATGTAAGTACTGTGTTTACCAATAATCACATTTACTATTTGCCACAACAACAACAACAAAAAAGTCTCAGCTTACTGTAAGCACTGATTTACCTAAGTTCTCTATCAATCTTGGCATTAAATGGCAAACAATTACCAATCATCTGTTAAAAGGTAAAAAGGTAACATGGGTCCTAAATAAATAAATAAATAAAACAATGTGAAAAACTGGGCTATTCATATTATACACGCCAATGGGGACATGTTAAAAATTGCTACTACAAAAAAGCGTAACAGCTTACCATTGGTATAACATTTTCTGGATGGTCTCCCACAACTACTGGCATACTAATGTTACTACCCCTAATTGTTTTTGGTTTTACATTGTATGTGTTTAATTAAAATGTTTAAAATGTGCTGGTGAATAAAACAAATGTATGTAAAGCTAAAGCCACAGGCCCAAATCACCTCCCAGTATTTTCTATTACGTAAACTAAATAAGAAGTGACACTGGCGATTAATAATCTTAGTGTCAAAAGGGGGATATGTAGGAGCAGGATTTTATGATGTCCCATAAGAACTAAAGTATAATTGATGGGGATATGTAGGAGCAGGATTTTATGATGTCCCATAAGAACTAAAGTATAATTGATTTCATCCTGCTAGCCACTTTTTTTTAAATAGCAGAAAGAACGGACCCCCTGGGACTACAAGATTCTGTTTTCCCATATGCATTACGAATTGGGCCCCCTCTAACTCTTTGTTTTAAAATTTAAAATAGTATTTAAAATAGTAAGAAACAGGATTCTCTATTGTGTCTGTGTTAAGTAAATTAGAGAAACATTGAAGGCCTGGGTCTCAATGTAAATTGTCTTAGTTATCAATTGTAAAACTTAGCAAGGTTTAATTTGCAATGCCTTTTTTTGTTCTATATAAAATACTACTGTTTGTATTCTCAATCTATTTGTGTGAATGAGGAATGTATGCATCAGGAAAAGACAAGGTGTGAAGGCCATTGTTACAGCCAGAGTCAAGGGACAGCTGTTAAACTGTCTGGCATCTCAGAGTGGATACATGCTTCGCAGTGTAAGAATGCACCACCCCCAGTGAACCAACCACCACCACCTCAGGACCACGCAGAGTCAATTTTTTTTAACTCCAGAAAAAAACGTAAAGAAACAGCCTGCAATAACTTACAATCTACGCTCTCGTAAGGGTTGCCAAAAGCAAATAACTACATAAAGCAAGGCCCAAGAAAAAGCAGCAGTAAGCTTAGCGCCTGCTGCCTGGTGAACATAAAACTGTAACTGCAGTTCCCTCAGTTAAGGTTGTCAAAACCAAAAGGGCCCTGCCTCCAACATGCGCCTCTGGTGGTGCCTGTTCTTCGGCTGCTGGTATCTTAAGGTCTGGGAAATCCACAATAACAATTCTTTTATCCAGCAGCAAGTGTAAATAGCTCAGACCCTTATTATTTCTAAATGCTGGGTCTGCAGCCACATCCCAGCCCTCTCAAACTGGTGTTCCTGTCCTGGCTATCCCACTCAATTCCCCAGACCTCACTGGAGGACCTTGTCCGTTTAACACAATATGAAACAGTCATAACACCTGGGAAAAGGCTATTGGCAGTTCCTTTATCCCACTTAAAAAAGCAATACACTAGGCAAAAAAAGGCTCCTAAGTAGCTAAATAATGGCAAAAAAAACCAAAAAAAGTTTAAAAGCCCTAAGCAAAAAAACAGGGGCGATCGGACAGGTGGCCCTCCAGAACCATCAGGCATTGAACATAGTGCTAACGGCCAAAAAAGGAACCTGTGCTCTCACTGGAAAACAATGTTGTGTGTTTATACAATACCAATAAGGTAATAAATCGCTATAGCCACTTAAAACAAATCGCATATCTTCCTAATAAAAAGCTAAGTTCTTTATAAAAATGGCTAAGTAACCTGTTCAATTTCTCTGGCATAAAAAACTGGTTGTTTCAGAAAGCCCTAACTATCCTGTTTGGAATCTTAGTAATTTTTGTATGCTTTCAGTTAATCTCCTGTTGTATCTAAAATTGTGTCACCCAGATGGCTGCCCCAAAACAGTGCTAATATAATAATTTTAAATATCGCTAATAAACTAAAAAATAAGGAACGGTTAATTTGTGAAACTCAGTAATTGTTGGTCATGGCGTGCGCTTGACCAAAAGGAGGGATTGTGAAAGTAGAATGAATTATATTGTGAAAATAGAAAGGATTAAAGAAATGCTGTCTGTACCTTTAAGCAAAACTGTTGGAATGCTGCAATCCAGGTGACAGGAATACAGACATTCACATAGAACAATTGCACCATTTAAGGGCAATTGGTGAAGTATTAGCCTCAAATCCATAAGAGTTAGTAAGGAAGTAGAATATGCATGCTGTGCCCCAGGTGAATTTTACAGTTTTGCTTTCTTTGTCCCTTTGTCTAATTCCCGCTCTTTTATCTGTATAAATAAGATAGTTTGTGCCTTGCATGGTGCTCACATATTCTGAATGCTATTGGCAGAGCGCTGTGCTAATAAAACAGAGTGGTCTGACAAATTGTAAGTCCTGATTCTAACTTTGACAATGGTCAGAAGACACCATTAGAGCATCTAACCTGCATATCACAGGCCTCCTCTATGACATAACAGCTACTTTGGGGGCAAACACATTCCAGAAAGGCATCTAGTCTTCATTAAATGACATCAGGAGATGGTGAATCCACCACTTTCCTTGGTAGCTTGCTCCTGTGGTGAATCATCCTCGCTGTTGACTACTGTGCCTCAGTTGTAATATGAATTTGTCTCTTTTCACTTTCCAGCCATTGGGTCTTGTTATGCCTTTCTCTGCTCCATTCAAGAGCCCGCAAATACCCAATCTTTTCTCTCCATTAAGGCCCTTCAACATTTCAATGAAATCACCTTTCAATCTTCTTTTGATAAGCTAAACAGGTTGAGCTCTTTCAATAGCTCACTGGAAGGCATTTTTCTCCAGCCCTCAGAACATTTGGTGGCTCTTTGCTGCCCTAGCTCCAATTTCACAACATCTTTTTCAAATGAGGATACCAGAACTGGAGGCAGTATAAAGGTTGTATAAAGGTAAAATTAAATAGGTTGCAGAGGAGTTTTTTTTAATTTCGGCTTTTGTTGCTAAAAATTTTGTCTCTCTGCGGTGAGAAAAAACACTCCCCGAATGCCAAAATTTGAGCCATGAAAAGCGGCAGTGTGAACAGCGCATCATAGGTGGAGCTGTGCTCCCGGTGACAAAGCTCCTGCCCCTCATTGGAGGTAGTTTGGCTTTGTTGCCGGGGAAGCTCTCTCTCAGCGATAAGGACGGCCACACAGCGCACCTTACAATGGCATGGTTAGAGTGGCACAGCTGCACCGTGGTAAGGTGCGCGGTGTAGACACAGCCTCAGAGCTGGGGAAAGCCGACAGGCGCTGAGGAGCACAGGGTTCAGACAGAGACATCCGTTAGGAGAGGAACTATTCACAGGGATTCTCTATAGCCTAGTAAGGTGGAGAGGATGGAAGATGATAATGTACAGGTAGGTTCTGATGAGAAACAGTGAAATGAAAGAGTCTCCCTCAATTACATCATGTAATAGCAGACAGCTAAAATGGGACACATTTTAGAAGTGCTTAAATACAAACGCTAAACGTCTCAGTACTAAGACTGGTGAATTTGAGTGCCTGGTATTGAGTGACGATATTGATAGAATAGGCATCACAGAAACCCTTGCACCCCCTCCTGCACCCACATGGGGAGACTGACCTGTGTGCATGGAGCAGCTGGCATTGCTGCCCCCCACTCCTCCCTGAAACGCTGCTCATCTGGGCACCCCTAGGGGCTGTGGGATGTGGGGACAAGAAGTGAGATCATCCGAGCTCCCTGCATCCAGGTCACTTTCCTCAGCCGGGCTGCATAGCGGGAGGGCAGAGAGCAGCAGCTTCTGATGCTCCCCTCACAGCACAGCCCAAGTGGGAAAAGTGACCAGGACGCATGGAGCACATAGGGTTGCTCCTTACTCCCCTCAAACCTCTATGGACCCATGGAGGAGCATTGGGGCAGGGGAGAGCAGTGAGCACCTTTGCACTGCCACACGGTGCCCTTTGACCCCTGGAGCCCTGGGCGGCTATTGGGGGGCACCACCCCTAAGGCCGGCCAGGCTCCCCAGAACGAGCAGCAGAAAACACAGAGACTGGCCACACACTGAGCAGTGATAGCCTGGGCGGCTCGTAATGGAGGCTCAGGGGGGAGGGGCGTCATAACATTTTTTCCCAGATTTGGACCTTAGCGTCCAAAATATGGGTGTTAGCATGAAAACCTCCAAGCTTAGTTACCAGCTTGGACCTGGTAAAGCTGCCACCAGCCAGGGATTTATACAGTGCCTGGCTCGCTGTGGTCTCCCCCAAAACCTTCCCCGGGGGACCCCCAGACTCAGATGCCTTGAGTCTCACAACAAAGGGGAATAAACCATTTCCCTTCCCCCTCCTCCCCTCTAGGTGTTCCCTCCCTGGGTTCCTGGAGAGATATACAGAAGCAAGCTCCGTGAATCTAAACAGAGGGACTCCCCCCTCCCTGTTTCCAGTCCTGGAAATAGAAATACCAAGATAGCTAATCTCTCTTCCCCCTTACCCAGAGGGTATGCAAAGTCAGGCTAGTAAATCTAACACAACGAGATTTTCCCCCTGACTTCTTCCTCCCACCAATTCCCTGGTGAGCTGCAGACTCAATTCCCTGGAGTCCCCACTAAAGAAAAAATCCAACAGGTCTTAAAAAGAAAGCTTTATATAAAAAGAAAGAAAAGGACATAAAAATGGTCTCTCTGTATTAAGGTGACAAATACAGGGTTATTTGCTTAAAAGAAAAAAATGAATAAACAGCCTTATCCAAAAAGAATACAATTTAAACATTCCAGCAACTACACACATGTAAATACAAAAAAAAACCAATATAAACTTATTGTCTTATTATCTTTGTACTTACAACTTGGAAACAGAAGATTAGAAAGGCAGGAGATAGAAAAATCACTCTCATAGCCGAGACGCCACAGACACAAGACAAAGAACAAAGAACTCACACACAAACTTCCCTCCCACTCCCTGCTACAGCCCGGGGGCTGCAGCAGGGGCACAGAGCTTCTCTGGTCTCAGGGCCACAGCGAGGCAGGGGTAAAGGAGTGATAGGGTGGGGCTGGTGGGGGAAGGGGTGGAACAGAAGTGACAGTGGATGGGGCCATGGGTGGAAGGGGGTAGAGCCACAGACAGAAGGTAGGGGCATGGTTCTGGTGCTGGGGCCCCCACACTTGTTCTCCCTTTCCCGGGGGTTTGGCATCACTAGCCCCGGCTTAGCGAGTAGGGTTCAGTGGTCCCCATAATGTGGGGTGCGACTCCTAGGGGGACACAGAGGAACATTCATGGGGGCACCTCAGGACCTGAGCCAGCCCACATAGAGGGCAGGGAGGGAGCACCACTCTGCCACAGCTCTTCCCCAACCCCACCCTCAGCCTGAGACTCTGGCTCCCAGCCCGGCGTCGACCCCTTTACCCCTGTCCGCACCCCTCACCCCAGCAAGCAACAGCCCCACTCCTCCCAGCCCCGGTTCTTGACCGTGGCTTCCGAGGGGCCACAGCCATGGCTAAGAGGGCACAATGTGAAATGTTTGGGGACCACTGGTTTAGGGTGACGTCCTCAATCACTTCTCTGCAGTCCAATAAAAGCTATTCCTCACTCACCTACCCCTCCATCAGGACGGACTAGGTATGTTCTGCTGCCCTTCACTCATACAGGAAGGAGAATAACATTTCATTCCACTCAATCCTAAAGTCATTTGTAACCCAAGACCATCCCAAACTGGTCATTTTGGGGAAGCGGCCCCATCATGCTGCATAGCTAGGCAGAGTAGGTGTGTCTATGCAAACATGTTCTGTTCCTGAAGTCTTTCCCCAGCTCCTCACTAGGTGAGAGAGGGGAGCTCATTCAGACCCTGCTTTCGCTTAGTATTTAAAAACTCCTTAGTGTCCCTATCTCTGCCGGCCTTAGATTTCTCCTCCTGTCCGTTTTTTGACAGCTCAGATGAGGTGACCGAGTGGTTAAGGTGATGGACTGCTACCCCATTATGCTCTGCCTGCATGGGTTCAAATCCCATTCTCATCAGAGGCATTTAGTCTTCACCCTCCTTTATAGACAACCATCTCCCCCTTTGGTACAATAACAGATCAAACAATGTTGCTTGTGTTACCCAAAATTGGGTCAGTTAGTAAGCTTAGAGAGGACTAATAATGCCCCTCCCCCCCAGAGTTTGGCAGAAAGCAGCACATTTATTAGCTTGATAGCTAAGCTCAAAAGAAGGGATGGGGGAGGGTGTCACATTCATACTCACGCTCCCAGGACAGGCCTGGCAGTGGAGATGTCAGGATCCTTTAAGGTAGGTGACCCACAGCGCAGCGATGGACGGTGCGATGAAGATCAGTCTCCCTGAGGTGCAATAGAATGTAACACAGCGAACCACTGGCCAGATGGGCCGGGTGAAGGGCATTCACTGGAGGTACAAAGGAGAGTGGGAAAGCCACTTCACAGGCATTCAAAGCGGGAAAGGGCACAAGCTGGGGGAGTTTAACACACCTTTTGAGCATACAGGTTATACAGAGCATACAGATCACTGCTGCTCCTACAACATGATAAGTTCTCAAGCAGCATGTTTCTTACTTTGCCCATCTGTCAATTTTGATGATTATTGATGGAAATATTTTGCCATTGGGTTGTGTGTTTACACAGAAATTGACATTTACTAACAAATACACAATTCTTCCAAGCCTGCCTAGTCTGCAGTTGATGGGTTTAGAGGGACACATTCACTCTTCCAGGTCCCCATTCCAGGCCTGTGCTCTCCAGGTTGTCAACTTCCCGCACTGCTGGGATCCTTCCCTCATCTCCCCCCAAACCACTGCCCCACCCCCACTTCCGGAGTCCCCTCCCTACACTGTCTAACTCCACTGCTGGCAGGATCCCTTCCTGTTCCTTTCATTTCCTGCCTCCACTCTGGGCAAAAGCTCTGCACTCTTCCCACACCAGAAGTTGAACCCAGGCCACCTGGGTGAAAACCAGGAATCCTGACCACTAGCCCATATGGGACTATTGTTGCATCTGACGAAGTGGGTATTCACCCACGACAGCTCATGCTCCAATACGTCTGTTAGTCTAGAAGGTGCCACCGGATTCTTGGCTGCTATTATTACTACAACTCAGGTCTTGGCTACACTGGAGAGTTACAGTGCAGGTGGTGGCTTTACAGCGCTGTATCTTACTCCCCGCCCACACTGGCAAGGCACATACAGCGCTGTATCTCCCTGGCTACAGTGCTGCATGTGCTCCACCTCGACGAGAGGAATAAAGAGAACAGAGCTGGTGATGCAGCGCTGGGGTGCCAGTGTAAACAGTGATTAATCTTACTACGCTGTCACTGACCTCCGGAACCTTCCCATAATGCTTTTAAGTAGAGATAACGCTCTTTGTTTTGGTGTGATGCCTCTGTTTGCTTTGCTGTGAGCTCAAGGCTCCCGGAGCTGCTTATCTAAAAACCAAACACAGTTACTGTTTGCAGTGAATGAGCAGAGGCAGGGGGATCCCTTTGGAACACCCACAGCTGGTGTTTGCTTGAGGAGAGAAGCAGCCGGGTGGGCACGGAGGGGGGGGTCTGTTTTGGATCAGCGGCTTATCTGGTCTGTGAGGAAAAGAACAAAGGCGGCTATTTGCATTTAGTGAATGAGAGAGGGGTGGGGGAGGAGGCTTGAACTTGCCAGGCAGGGAGCTGACACAGTGTCAGCTCCAAAAATCCACTCGCTCTGTCTCCCCCACGCTCCGTGTCACACTCCACCCCACCCTCCTCTTTTGAAAAGCACATTGCAGCCACTTGAATGCTGGGATAGCTGCCCATAATGCACCACTCCCAACAGCGCTGCAAATGTGGCCATGACAGAGTGCTGGTAGCTGTCAGTGTGTCCACACTGCAGCGCTTTCCCTAAACAGCTGTAGGAAGACAGCTTTAACTCCCAGCGCTGGACAGCTGCAAGTGTAGCCAAACCCTCTCTAAGCCGACCCCTTATGAGAACAGCAGGGACTAGCATGACTAGATGTCCCGATTTTTGGGTCTTTTTCTTATATAGGTGCCTATTAACCCCACCCCCATCCCAATTTTTCACATTTGCTGTTGGATCACCCTAGCAGGGGTTGCACACAGGGCTGCATTAACCTTCAGGTGCTGAGGTTTCCCTCTCTCCATTCCCAGAGCCTGTGATCAGGAAACAGACATCAGGGCTCCCAGGTGCTGCACAGACCATGACTGAGATCAGACCCCATATTATGCAAGGTGCTGTACAAACCCTGGACAACACTGAGACACCCAGGAGGTTCCCTTCAATTTCTCTGAGCCTCTGCTGCCCAACTTCTTCTGAATCCCTCTGGCTCACCCCCCCCCACAAAAAACCCACCTTTCCAAACAGTCCTTCTTTCCTTGCCCCCTGATTCTGGTTTCACACCCTGGGACCATCTCCTCTCTTTGTCTCTCCCCCTCCAGGTGAAGCAGAGATGGAGGCAACTTCAGCCACTGGAGTCAGCCTCAGCGAGCACTGCAGCCGGCCCCGGGGGAGAGGGGGTGTTTGCAGACACAGGAAGGGAGCAGGGGGTGCTGGGAAGAAGGCGGCAGGAGAACAAAGCTCTGAGACCCAACATGGGGAAATTCCAGGGGGCGGGGCTCTGACACATCCCAGGTGCGGACAGCTCCTGGGGGCGCGGCTCTGGCTCAGCTCGGGGGCAGGGCAGCTCCTCGGGGCGGGGCTCCAGCACAGAGCACAGGCGGGGCAGCTCCTGGGGGCGGGGCTCCAGCGCAGAGCGGGGGCGGAGCAGCTCCTGGGGGCGGGGCTCTGGCACAGCCCATGGGCAGGGCAGCTCCTGGGGGTGGGGCTCTGGCACAGCCCAGGGGCGGGGCAGCTCCTGGGGGCGGGGCTCTGGCACAGCCCGGGGGCGGGGCAGCTCCTGGGGGCGGGGCTCTGGCACATTGTGACGTGGAGCCCGGGCTGAACAGCTGCTTCCTGGTTCTCCACGTGCTGCCAGCAGCGCTGGAGCTGCCCGAGCCGCAGCCGGAGCCGCTGTTCTCAGCTGCAGCCAGGATCTGCCCCCGGCCCCGCTGGGATCCAGGTGGGGACAGAGACTGGCGCCCGGGGGTTCCCCTTGGTGTGGCTGGCGGGGGCGGGAGGGGAGAAGCCGGAGCTGCAGGCGGGGGAAGGGCGGTGGGACATTGTGACCCGGAACCCCCGGGGAATGAGAGGCGCTGGGGGGCAGGAAAGTGACTCTGCCCCAGGGAGCCTGGGAGAAGCCTTGAAGGCGCCTCGGCCCCAGTGGAGCTGCAGGAGGATCCGCCTGCCCGCCCCGCTGGGATGGGGGGGCCGGGGCCCGGCCGTCGTGTGGGGGGGAGGGGCGGACCCCGGGCCAGGCGGGGGGGGGGCGGTGTATTAAATCCCTCCCCATAGCAATGTGCTACTCCCGGACACTGCGCATGCCCAGTAACAGCCGCTGAAGCCGCTGCCCTTCCCTCTGCCCGGACCAGCCGTAACGTTCCGCCGGGCGCTGGGGGCGGGGCTGGAGCGGGGCGGGGGAGTAACAGGGAGCGTGGGGAGGGGCGGGCGCAGAGCAGGAAATTGATGGGCGGGGGGGGTCAGGCAGCTGGAGGCAGGGTTCGTGGGGGGCTAAAGGGCACAATCCGGGCTGGGGGGAGGAGCAGGAGTTGAGCTCAGGGGGAGGCGCTGGCAGAGCCCCCCCTTTGGTGTGAGGGCGGAGGTGTCGAGGGGGGAGGAGAAGCCGGAGTTGCAGGTGGGGGAGGTCACTGGGGTGGGGGTGTAGATCTGTCTCTGTGCAGCCAGGACATTCCCGGGGTGGGAGGGAGGTGAGTTAACTGGATCCTGTCCCAGTTTTTGCCACTTCCTCCCACACACACATTCTCTCAAGCTTTCCCCTTTTCTCTCTCATTATCACACGTGGCTATAAAATCCAGGGAGATTCTCCTCTCCCCTCCAATGATCAGCTCTCTAATTGCCTCTGATTTTCCCTTTTCTCTCCATACTTCTCAAATGTCAATTTAAAATCTCTCCGATGGGGGGTGGATTTTCCCACCCATTTTATCTGCAGCGATTTGTCCTTGTTTGGGTGGGAAATTGTTGCCCTGGGTCATTCCCCAGAACATGGCTCCCACTGGAGTGGGATGGGAAGAGGTTCCCGTTCTCTGCCAGGGCAGGGAAGGGAAGGGAGGAGCACATCCCCCATGGAGACTGCCCAGACCCCATTTCCCAATTCCCCTGCGGCCCCCTTCCATTGTCCACGGAGCCTTCCAGCTCTCCCCCCCCCGCCCTTAAATCAGCTCCTCAAAGGGCTCTGAGCTGCTCACGTGAATGGTTGCCCCGTGGCCGGGGGGGACCATCACATTCTGTTTATGTATTGGACAGTCATATAAAATCCAGTCCAACAGTCCCCCTTTTCCACTAGTTATTTAATAGCAACATCAAATCCCCTCCGATCTTGGTGGTTTTCTCTCATGTTATCAAATGTCGTTTGTGACAGGGTTCTCTCTGCGTGTCTCAAAGATTGATATAAAATACCCCAAACATTTGCCCCACTTCTCTCTAGTTGTTTTATTTCTAATTGAATATGATGGGTTGTTTCCCAATGTGCTAAGATGCAGCCGCCTCTGGGGTGGATCCATGGTGGCCATTATTTGCTAGTGACAGCCAGTGGATCTTTCTTGCCCTCCAGGCCTTCCATTCTCCTGTTAAAGAAGCACTCCCCAGGCTCCCTCTGCCTGTGTGACTGGCCAGCAGGAGGTGGTGTTAACTTTCTAGCCACTTCTCACACTCTGTGAGGTAACACTTGCAGGGGCAGGGAAGGTGTCTGTGTGGGGAGATTGCAGCTGAAGGGGCATTGTGGTAGGGGGAGGCCTCTGGGTGGCTGGGCAGGGGGTACCCTAGTAAGGTTGGTGGGTTGTGGAGGTTTGGGGTTTTTGGGGGTGGTGGTTCTGATGTGCCCATCCCTGAGGCTATGGGTCCTGGAGGTGGGTATCGCTGGGGGCCTGGTGGCTGCAGAACAGTGGGGGTGGGTGTCTCTTGGGGAGGCGGGACAGAGGGTTAGAGGGAGCCTGGTTCTGTGCCAGGGGCTCTGTCTGTGCTTCTCCCGCTGGTTCCTGGTTTTGTTGCCATGCCCAGTGCACAGAGCTGGGGGAGGGGATCCCTGGCACTAGGTGAGGGCATGCCAGGGAAGCAAAGTGATGGGTCGCACTGTAAAGCATCAGGGGGTCACACTGGGCAGAGGAGGGGGTCCCAGGCAAATGTCAGGGTAGATCGTTCTGGAGGGTGGGGAAGTTCCTAGGCAGGCAGTGAGGGACTGAGTTCCCAGTGGGGGGGGGGTCCCTTGAGGGGGTCCCTGGCTGCTGGGGGCTCTTGGTGGGGGGAACCCTTTGGGATTCCCAACCTGGCAATCATGGTGTGGTGGGGGTTCTCTGGCCGGTGGGGCTTTGAGGGGTATCTGGGGTCCCTGGCCAGGGACTCTGGGGGCTGCGTCCCAGGGAATATCTGATGGGATCCTGGCTGGGGGGGTGTCTGGGGCCCCTGGCTGGGGGGTCTGGGCTCTGGGTACTAGGGGGTGTCTGGGGGCTGCTGCTAACCATGATCCTTCTCTCTGGTCAACTTGTACCAGAGTCCTGGCTCCTGGTCACCAGGTCACCAAGTCCATTCCCCAGTCACGTGCCCTGTCACTGTGATAACTTTCTGTCCACTTAGCAAACACTGTTAGTGTGAATTCACAGAATTTACTTTTCTCCTCTTTTGAAAACTGCAGGAACTTTCGGTTCCATTTGGAAAATTTTTGCCCCCAGTCCTTGTCCTAGATCTGCGGGGGTGAGGGAGGTGGGAAGGGAGTCAGCACTGCCACACGATGGTCTTTTCCACAGCGTTCTGAACTCATTCTTTCTGAAATCCGGTGTCATTGAGACCGTTGTTAATCCAGAGTAAACTGTATGGAAAGACAAGGAGTGATTCCAGATGGACAGTGGGTCAAATGAGATCAGCCATTCGCCCTGTGAGGAGGGGCTCCCATTAGCTGCTCTCCCCAGAGAGCTAAAGGAGGGAAGCTGCTCATACACTCCGTCCCTCTCTGCTCAGGATATTGGGGTTCAGCTTCCTGGGTCAGATGCTGCAGCCTCCATTGTGATCTGGGAGACCAGGCTTGGCAGCTGCTGCTCCCCCAGGGGGGCTCTGTGCTGGGAAGTGACCTTAATTAAAGCTTCTTCTCTGCCCGGCCCAGGGGATGACTTTCTGCAGCTGGTCCTAGCCCCCTAGGGCAGTCCTGGGCCCTGTTACTACTAAATTCTGAGCCAGAGTCTCCAGGTAACTGAAAGACCTCAGGGAATGTCCTAGGGTCTGACAAGAAAGTGACTCTGCACAAACAACACCACCTCATTTCTCCTCCCATTAGCGGTTGCCAGGAGGAAATCCAGCCATGGGAGAGCAAAGCCCCCAGGAATAGGACTGTCCCAGCCAGAGGGGCAGGGAGAGAGGACAGGGGAAGGAGAGGCTGAAAGGGGCAGTGGGAGAAATGAATGTGGGGGAGAGATTTCCAGCTCTCTAGTCCACCCAGACACATGTATTGCTGCATCCTGGGGCAGAACCACTTTCCAGTGAACAAAACAAGGATCAGACAGAGCAAAAGCCAGTTCCTGACTCCATATTCCCCCTGCTGGGGTGTGGCTGCCGTGGGGTCAGTGTCTGAGGGAATCCCCCACAGTGACTCCTTTGGTTCTGCTCTTATCTAGCCTTGTGTTCAGAGAAGGGGTGAGGGGAGAGAGAAGGGAGGTTAAAAATGTGTCTGTGGACTTAGCCTGGCAGGAGGGGCCAGGACTAAATTGTAATAAACAGATTGAGCATTTCCCAGCATGACAGAATCTAGGGTGTCTGCAGGGAAAGGGCCTGGGGGAATTGTGATGTGAAATTAACTAAAACCGGTTCTGAAACGCCCACAACTGCCCTTCTCCCCCAGACAGGCTGCAGAATGTTTTGCTCCAGCTCATCCCAGCCTGGCGTGGGACAGGGAAGAGAAATGGCTGCAGTGGAGTCAGTCCAGGTAGAGATTATCGGGGGGTTGCTGGTGGGTTCCTGCTGGAGGAAAGGGAGAGCAAATACACCAGAGGTGGGAAGGTTTGCAGAGTCTGATTTGGAGGTTGGAGCGGGGCAGGAAATTCACAGCGTGGGGAAAGGAGGAGGCCAGGGTGTGGCAGACCTGCTGGGAGTTATTTACTAAGTGGCCTAGATTCTAGGAACAGACCCAGGAGGTTTGGAGGTGGAAATGCCCTAATTTGTGAAGAGAGAAAATAACCCACCTACATGGAGCTAGTCAAACTGACCAGACTCCTAGTGCTGGAGCCTGACCTCATTAACCATCAGCTGCTGTGAGATATAAAGGGGACACCCATGAGTCAGGCTTATTGGAGCTGCCTCTCCCTTCATATCCCGCTCCTCACAATGAGGAGGGTGTTGGGCATCCTACCAGCGAGCTCTCCCTGGACCCTGCTAGGGGCTCCATCTCCTGTATCAGTCAGTGGCTAGTAGGGGGGTGATGGATATGCTGGGAGAGATAAGGGGCTCTCTCTTCATCCCCTCACCCTGGCATTTGCTGGATACTCTGAGCCAGGTCGAGGTGGGACTCTCCTGACTATGATCCACCCAGAGCTTCCATTTGATTCACTCTTCTCTGCCACAAATAGTGGTGCAGCAAGTCCTTAGTGTTGGACTCTTACTCTTTCAGGGGCTGGTGACCTTCAAGGAGATGGCTATGTATTTCACCAGGGAAGAGTGGGCTCTGCTGGACCCCACTCAGAGAGCCCTCTACTGGGATGTCATGCAGGAGAACTATGAGACTGTGACCTCGCTGGGTAAGGATTCCTGTCCCTTCTGTTTTTGGAAGGGGAAATGAAGAGTGAAGGTTCACGCCACCCCCACAATGCCATCTGTACCCTGTCCTGTTTCAGCATCACCCCAATAGGCCAGTGACACACATAATACCAGAGACCCTCCTCTGCTGCAGAACACTTTGGGAACAGAGCACAGGAGCCGTATTGCACAGTGTCAAATATCTCCTGTTTGCTCAAGTGAAACTGGGGTTAGGTCTGGCATAACTGTCCCATACCCCTAATCATTTTTGTTGCCCTTTTCTGAACCTTTTCCAATTCCAATATTTCTATTTTTGAGATGGGGTGACATGTGCATGCAGTATTCAAGATGTGGTGTATCATGGATTTATTTGCTGTTTTTACAAATATGATCTATGAGATATTCTGTCATATCTATCACTTTCTTAATTATTTCCTACATTGTTCACTTTTTTTCACTGCTGCTGCACATTGAGTGGATGTTTTCAGAGAACTATCCACAGTGACTCCAAGATCACTCTCTTGAGTGGAAACAACTAATTTAGACCCCATCATTTTGTATGTATAATTGGGATTGTGTTTTCCAATGGGCTGCACTATGTGCTATCCTGTCATCTAGTACTGCTAAGATCCTGGATTCAGTAATATCCCTGCCCTTCCTGTTCCCTTTCTCCACCGAACCCCGCCAGCCCATGCTTCCTGTTCCCAGCTTCCCCAGGATTCTCGCACTGTCTCTGAACCTCTCTGTCAGCAAGAAGCAGTGCCAGGGACACTTGCCCTCTGTCTGGAGTCTTCGATTTCTGGGACATGGATTTACTTTCTCTGTGTTGTAAGAGGCTCTGTCATAATGAGTGTCTGTGATGTTACCCAGAGTACAATCTGGACTGTTAAATAGCTGTACCTCAGTCCTCCAGCATGGGGTGCCTTTTCCACTGTTTTCCCGTGAGAACAGCCCCTCTTGGCCAATTATCACACAGTCTCCAGCATGTAACTCACTCCCAGCTACACAGTATTGAGTGCTGCTAGACAGCCACTCATGAATTACACCTCAGGAGAAAACCAGCAAATTCTCAAGTGCCCAACTTCCCCCAGAAATGTGCATCTTGCACTGTCCAGCACGCTACTGAACGACCCAAGCTCATATGAAGTCTGTCATTTCATCAGCGGAAAATGACATGCACCAGCTTGTTATCCCAAACAGAGTTTCCAACACACTTCAATCCACACATACTGGTTAGATGAACAATAAACCAAGATTGTTAACTACCAACAACTAAAACTAGGCCCAGTCCATGAAAGGGGCACTCCCAGGAGAGACTGTATAAAGGCTGGAACATGAAACACCTTTGTAAACCTGAGACAGCTGCCTTGGGGACAATGACAGGGGAGAATCCCCCAAAGTGACTCCTTTGTTTCTGCTCTTCTCTGGCCTCCGATTGTTCCTTCCAACGTGGAGTACTTTGCACTTGTCTCTACTGAATTTGATCCTATTTACTTCAGATCATTTCTCCCGTTTGTCCAGATCATTTTGAATTTTAATCCAATCCTCCAAAGCACTTACAACCCCTCCCAGCTTGGTGTTGTCCGCAAACTTGATACGTGTAAGAGAGAGACTGTTACTGGGAGGGTTCCCCATGTGTCAGAGGGTTACACCCTGGTGGGAGGGGGCTAGGCCTGTACTGGAATAAGGTCACTCTGTGCTTCACAGTGTGCTAGAACCTAGAATGTGCATTAGCAGGGGAAAAGCTGGGGGGAATCGGCTTGTGGAATGGACAAAAGCTTAGTCTGAATTCTCACACCTTGCCCTTTTCACCCCGGCAGGCCAGAGAATAACATCCATGTTTCGCTGCAGATCATCTCGTCCTCCCAGGGGCAAGGAAATGGCTGCAATGGAGCTGGCTCAGGTAAGAGATTATCAGGGTGGGGGGGCTCTGCTTGGAGGTTGAGGAGCAGTAAATGCATAAGAGGGTGGGAATTGCTAGAGGTGGTGGGAAGCAGGAAATATCTCGGGTGGAGAAAGGGAGGGGACAGCATGTGGACAAACACTGCTGAGACTTGTGTAGTGTAGGGCGTGATGGGTTGTCACCCCCAGGAGGCAGTTTGTGGAGCTTCTGGAACTGCTGTGTCCCTCTAACCCTCACGCTGGGCTGGCCCTTCTCACACTGCTTTGCTGGAGATTTCGCCAGCCTCTCCAGGGCCTGTTATCACCCAACACAACAGCAGGTGGCGCCATGCAGCCAACTAAGCTACCTGAGTGCGTTACCTAAGCCACTCAAGGACAGATAGAAGACAAGAGCCAATTTCCCACTCCCCAACCTTGCACACTTGCTGTAGTATAAATCCAGAATGATACCATCTTATAGTGCACAGGGATCTCTATAATACAAGCTCATTAATGTAGTTCCCCTTCCCCTCGATATGGGACAGATGTGCACAACAAGCTGAGATTTTCCCCAGACACTTCACTCAAAATACGCTGGTTAAGATAAAGCATCAAACAAGTTTATTAACTGCAGAAAGATAGATTAAGTGATTATAAGTGATAACAAACAGATCAAAGCAGATTATTTAGCAAATAACCAAAACTCAGACTAAGCCTAACATACTAGATGGATAGAATTTGAATTAGCAATTTCTCACCCTGACTGATGGTACAAGCAGTCCCCCAAGTTTCCATACACAAGCTAGAAATCTCTTGATCCTGGGAGCAGCACTTCCCCCACATCCGTTTTTGTTTCTCAGGTGTTTCCAGAAGTTCTCTTGTGTGGAGAATGAGGCCAAGAGATGATGTCACACCCCACCTTATGTAGCTTTTCCATATGGTGGGAACCTTTTGTTCCAAACTCAGTTCCTAGTCCAGTTTGTGGAAAAATACAGGTACTAAAATGGAGTTTAGTGTCATGTGGTCTGGTCACAGGCCCTGCTGAGTCATAGTAGCCATGACTCATAGGCTGGCTGAAACATTCACAGGAAGGCTAAGCTCTTCCACAGTCCATTGTCTTTGTTGAGCCATCAGCACTGTCTGGCTTCTTCATTGTTGTACCTGAAAGGCTCATTGTGGGTGTTACCCAGAGTAAGCACATTTGAAATACAGATACAGAGTCAATATCCATAACTTCAGATACGAACATGATATGTGCACACAAATAGGATAATCATATTCAGCAAATCAGAACTTTC
>NW_026115076.1:3237994-3304444 GCF_025201925.1 Gopherus flavomarginatus
CGATTGCACCTCAGGGAGACTGATCTTCATCGCACCGTCCATCGCTGCGCTGTGGGACACTTACCTTAAAGGATCCTGACATCTCCACTGCCAGGCCTGTCCTGGGAGCGTGAGTATGAGTGTGACACCCTCCCCCATCCCTTCTTTTGAGCTTAGCTATCAAGCTAATAAATGTGCTGCTTTCTGCCAAACTCTGGGGGGGAGGGGCATTATTAGTCCTCTCTAAGCTTACTAACTGACCCAATTTTGGGTAACACAAGCAACATTGTTTGATCTGTTATTGTACCAAAGGGGGAGATGGTTGTCTATAAAGGAGGGTGAAGACTAAATGCCTCTGATGAGAATGGGATTTGAACCCATGCAGGCAGAGCATAATGGGGTAGCAGTCCATCACCTTAACCACTCGGTCACCTCATCTGAGCTGTCAAAAAACGGACAGGAGGAGAAATCTAAGGCCGGCAGAGATAGGGACACTAAGGAGTTTTTAAATACTAAGCGAAAGCAGGGTCTGAATGAGCTCCCCTCTCTCACCTAGTGAGGAGCTGGGGAAAGACTTCAGGAACAGACCGTGTTTGCATAGACACACCTACTCTGCCTAGCTATGCAGCATGATGGGGCCGCTTCCCCAAAATGACCAGTTTGGGATGGTCTTGGGTTACAAATGACTTTAGGATTGAGTGGAATGAAATGTTATTCTCCTTCCTGTATGAGTGAAGGGCAGCAGAACATACCTAGTCCGTCCTGATGGAGGGGTAGGTGAGTGAGGAATAGCTTTTATTGGACTGCAGAGAAGTGATTGAGGACGTCACCCTAAACCAGTGGTCCCCAAACATTTCACATTGTGCCCTCTTAGCCATGGCTGTGGCCCCTCGGAAGCCACGGTCAAGAACCGGGGCTGGGAGGAGTGGGGCTGTTGCTTGCTGGGGTGAGGGGTGCGGACAGGGGTAAAGGGGTCGACGCCGGGCTGGGAGCCAGAGTCTCAGGCTGAGGGTGGGGTTGGGGAAGAGCTGTGGCAGAGTGGTGCTCCCTCCCTGCCCTCTATGTGGGCTGGCTCAGGTCCTGAGGTGCCCCCATGAATGTTCCTCTGTGTCCCCCTAGGAGTCGCACCCCACATTATGGGGACCACTGAACCCTACTCGCTAAGCCGGGGCTAGTGATGCCAAACCCCCGGGAAAGGGAGAACAAGTGTGGGGGCCCCAGCACCAGAACCATGCCCCTACCTTCTGTCTGTGGCTCTACCCCCTTCCACCCATGGCCCCATCCACTGTCACTTCTGTTCCACCCCTTCCCCCACCAGCCCCACCCTATCACTCCTTTACCCCTGCCCCGCTGTGGCCCTGAGACCAGAGAAGCTCTGTGCCCCTGCTGCAGCCCCCGGGCTGTAGCAGGGAGTGGGAGCTCCTCCAGCCCTGGGGCTGACATAGGGGAGACTTTTCCAGGGGGACCTAACTTGGCCAGGGCCCCTGATCATGGGCCCCACTGTCCCCTTGGCAGTGCAAGGTTTGGGGAGGCTGAGCCCCCTTGTCATAAACAGATAGCTAAGGGTTAATGTTCTTTTACCTATAAAGGGGTAACACCAGTAACCTAAAACACCTGACCAGAGGACCAATCAGGAAACAAGACTTTTTCAAATCTGGGTGGAGGGAAGTTTGTGTGTGAGTTCTTTGTTCTTTGTCTTGTGTCTGTGGCGTCTCGGCTATGAGAGTGATTTTTCTATCTCCTGCCTTTCTAATCTTCTGTTTCCAAGTTGTAAGTACAAAGATAATAAGACAATAAGTTTATATTGGTTTTTTTTTGTATTTACATGTGTGTAGTTGCTGGAATGTTTAAATTGTATTCTTTTTGGATAAGGCTGTTTATTCATTTTTTTCTTTTAAGCAAATAACCCTGTATTTGTCACCTTAATACAGAGAGACCATTTTTATGTCCTTTTCTTTCTTTTTATATAAAGCTTTCTTTTTAAGACCTGTTGGATTTTTTCTTTAGTGGGGACTCCAGGGAATTGAGTCTGCAGCTCACCAGGGAATTGGTGGGAGGAAGAAGTCAGGGGGAAAATCTCGTTGTGTTAGATTTACTAGCCTGACTTTGCATACCCTCTGGGTAAGGGGGAAGAGAGATTAGCTATCTTGGTACTTCTATTTCCAGGACTGGAAACAGGGAGGGGGGAGTCCCTCTGTTTAGATTCACGGAGCTTGCTTCTGTATATCTCTCCAGGAACCCAGGGAGGGAACACCTGGAGGGGAGGAGGGGGAAGGGAAATGGTTTATTCCCCTTTGTTGTGAGACTCAAGGCATCTGAGTCTGGGGGTCCCCCGGGGAAGGTTTTGGGGAGACCACAGCGAGCCAGGCACTGTATAAATCCCTGGCTGGTGGCAGCTTTACCAGGTCCAAGCTGGTAACTAAGCTTGGAGGTTTTCATGCTAACACCCATATTTTGGACGCTAAGGTCCAAATCTGGGAAAAAATGTTATGACACCCCTCCCCCCTGAGCCTCCATTACGAGCCGCCCAGGCTACCACTGCTCAGTGTGTGGCCAGTCTCTGTGTTTTCTGCTGCTCGTTCTGGGGAGCCTGGCCGGCCTTAGGGGTGGTGCCCCCCGATAGCCGCCCAGGGCTCCAGGGGTCAAAGGGCACCGTGTGGCAGTGCAAAGGTGCTCACTGCTCTCCCCTGCCCCAATGCTCCTCCATGGGTCCATAGAGGTTTGAGGGGAGTAAGGAGCAACCCTATGTGCTCCATGCGTCCTGGTCACTTTTCCCACTTGGGCTGTGCTGTGAGGGGAGCATCAGAAGCTGCTGCTCTCTGCCCTCCCGCTATGCAGCCCGGCTGAGGAAAGTGACCTGGATGCAGGGAGCTCGGATGATCTCACTTCTTGCCCCCACATCCCACAGCCCCTAGGGGTGCCCAGATGAGCAGCGTTCCAGGGAGGAGTGGGGGGCAGCAATGCCAGCTGCTCCATGCACACAGGTCAGTCTCCCCATGTGGGTGCAGGAGGGGGTGCAAGGGTTTCTGTGATGCCTATTCTATCAATATCGTCACTCAATACCAGGCACTCAAATTCACCAGTCTTAGTACTTAGACGTTTAGCGTTTGTATTTAAGCACTTCTAAAATGTGTCCCATTTTAGCTGTCTGCTATTACATGATGTAATTGAGGGAGACTCTTTCATTTCACTGTTTCTCATCAGAACCTACCTGTACATTATCATCTTCCATCCTCTCCACCTTACTAGGCTATAGAGAATCCCTGTGAATAGTTCCTCTCCTAACGGATGTCTCTGTCTGAACCCTGTGCTCCTCAGCGCCTGTCGGCTTTCCCCAGCTCTGAGGCTGTGTCTACACCGCGCACCTTACCACGGTGCAGCTGTGCCACTCTAACCATGCCATTGTAAGGTGCGCTGTGTGGCCGTCCTTATCGCTGAGAGAGAGCTTCCCCGGCAACAAAGCCAAACTACCTCCAATGAGGGGCAGGAGCTTTGTCACCGGGAGCACAGCTCCACCTATGATGCGCTGTTCACACTGCCGCTTTTCATGGCTCAAATTTTGGCATTCGGGGAGTGTTTTTTCTCACCGCAGAGAGACAAAATTTTTAGCAACAAAAGCCGAAATTAAAAAAAACTCCTCTGCAACCTATTTAATTTTACCTTTATACAACCTTTATACTGCCTCCAGTTCTGGTATCCTCATTTGAAAAAGATGTTGTGAAATTGGAGCTAGGGCAGCAAAGAGCCACCAAATGTTCTGAGGGCTGGAGAAAAATGCCTTCCAGTGAGCTATTGAAAGAGCTCAACCTGTTTAGCTTATCAAAAGAAGATTGAAAGGTGATTTCATTGAAATGTTGAAGGGCCTTAATGGAGAGAAAAGATTGGGTATTTACGGGCTCTTGAATGGAGCAGAGAAAGGCATAACAAGACCCAATGGCTGGAAAGTGAAAAGAGACAAATTCATATTACAACTGAGGCACAATAGTCAACAGCGAGGATGATTCACCACAGGAGCAAGCTACCAAGGAAAGTGGTGGATTCACCATCTCCTGATGTCATTTAATGAAGACTAGATGCCTTTCTGGAATGTGTTTGCCCCCAAAGTAGCTGTTATGTCATACAGGAGGCCTGTGATATGCAGGTTAGATGCTCTAATGGTGTCTTCTGACCATGAAGTCGACTAATTTCTGAAAAACTGAGTGTAGCATTGGGAGCAGCGTCTGATGTTTTCCTGTCTAGCCGGCTTGCTGCCTAGAACGAACGCTCCTTGAGTGGGGTGATCCACAGGGAGTAGCTCAAACCTCCAAAGTGCCTGGCCAGGGGCAGGACATTAGCCCAGCAAGGGAGGGGTGTGGCAGTGACATCACAAAGGCCTTTTGCAGGACCTCAGACTATTGGTCAAAGGTGGTGGGGAGGTGGTGACCTCACAGAGAGATGCTGACATCAGCCAGGCAGGACAGGGGCGAGGGGCCAGGGAAACCTCAGAGACCTCTGTGGCTTTGCTTCAGCACGTTTCCTTCTCCAGGTCTCTCTTTGAGGACTGAGAGATTATTTGGGGTCATGGACGTGAGCGCCAGGAGGAACCTCTTTCGAGTTTCCTCCTTCCCTTGTAGTGATTTTACTAGAAAACAGCCGTCCCTGTTTAGAAGGTAAGAGCCTCCTGGAGGTTTGAAACCTGTTCAGTCTGATCTATCTGGTGACAAGTGAATTCTAGGCATGGAAAACACGAGCTTAAGGAGGCAGAATTTTATTGCGCACCTGGGATTTTGTCCCTTAGAATCGCTGGGGACATTAGGGTTTGTCCTTTTTGTTTCACCTCTTCCTCCATCCCTCCCTCCTCTTCTTCTCTTGCTTCTTTTGTCCTTTCTCCTGTTCCCTTCCCAACAACAGGACGGAGGTGTGTGTGTGTGTGTTGCAGGGAAGTCCTCTGCAGCTCCCACTATGGAAGGTCCACCCAAAAATGTGGGACTGAAATAGTGCTCGGGCAGTGATCCCCACCGGTGACCTGGGCCATCCTTTGGGCTCTCTGGTGAGAACCCTCAGCCTCCCGTCCTCCGTCTCTACCCTGATTGGTTGAGCAGGGGGATATTGACAGGGAGGAGACTCAGGTCCTTGTTGTTCTCTTTTAAGATCAAGTAAATAAGTCAGAACCAGTTCTATCTTTGATTAATTTTGCTGCTTCTCTGCATTAATTGTCTCTGAGCAGTTGATGATTCCCTCTAACATTGCAGTTCTCCTCAAATACTTGCTGAATAATTACTGTCACTGTTGTTGGTCTGGAGCTCATCTGAGAGCACAGTATTCAGGTCATTCAATGTCTGAAATTCAAGATCCGATGGTTTGTTTGAAAATCAGGGCTCTTCGGTCCTATTCCCAACACTGCCTCTGACGGGCTGTGTGACCTAAGACAAGTCAATTCTCCTTTCTCAGCCTGAGCTTCTCCCTCTTTCAAGTAGGGATAATAATGATCCGCTCTTACCTACCTCATGGTGGGTGAAGGATGCGGATCCATTTGGGAGTGTCACTAGAAGTAGTGCATAATATGAAGTTTCCCAGATTATGACATAATAGATTAGCTGAAATCGTCTATTTTATTTGTATTTTTTTATTTTGAAATTGTTAATAGTAGCAACGACTTAGCTCAGATTGAAGCATCTTATCTAATGGTTGAGATGTAAGTGTCTCCTCTTTGTGTGCGAGGAGACAATTTAACACACTCTGACAAAGAGGAGATGCTTTTGTTTTGCAACAAAATATTTTTGCAAAGATCTTTCATCCCACTTGTTATGATTTTGAGAAACAAACTGGTTTAGTCTAAATGGGATTTTCGGACAGAAACGGTTTGAATGAAATTTTCCCACCATCTCGATTCCTGGGCTCTGGGGTGTTTTCATCTGTTAGAACAGGAGTCAGAACTGGTTGCTTCTCTTTCTGGCTCTGCCATCGCCTTGTTGTGTAGGCCTTGGGTAGGTCACTTCCCTTCTCCCATCTGTCCAATCGGAACAGGAACAGTTCTCGAACTATGGGCAGTTTAGAGCCCAAGTGAGATAAGGGGTATTAAAGCCCTCTGTGAAGGAGAAAGGGGAGTTTCACAGTGTTTAGCACCAAGGAATTCTAAAGTTTGCTAAAATGTCTAGTCTGTGGAAACAAGAAATGGTCGGGGCCAAACTTATTAACCACTGCCTTTTTAAAGCCCATTCAAAGATGTGAGTCCCTATCTTTTAGGTACCTGTGGTTCTTTGCCAGCAGCAGAGAAGAGGTTCCTGCCTCCGTTTTTGTGGCCTTAACAAACCAGGTGTTGTGCCCCAGTTCTCGTCTGAGACCCCTGAAAAAGAACATCTTCCCATCCATGAACAAGACAGGACCTATCTTTCAAAGGGGAACAAAAAGACCTCTGGGACTTACAGACTAGCTAGCCTGACTGCCATAGCTGGAGAGATCCTGCAATACATTCTTAAACACTCAGTTTGTCAGCAGCACCTACAGGATGATTTGGTTCTTATGACTAGTGAGCGTGGAATTGTCAAGAACAAATCATTCCAAACCAATCCTCTTTCCTTCTTTGGCAGGGTTCTGGGCCTGGTAGAGGTGAGTAAACAATAGATGGGATCTAGCTTGGTGTTACTAAGGCTTTTGACACAGTCCCATAGGACATTCTCAGAAGCAAACGAGGGAAATGTAGTCCAGCTGCAATCAGTGTAATGTGGGTGCAGAGCTGGTTGAAAGCCAAGACTCCAGGAGCCCTTCTCCATGTTTAGCTGCCCAACGGGGAGGGTGAACCTAGTGGGTCTGGCAGGGATCAGTCCGGTGTCAGGTACTATTCTATATTTTCATGAATGATTTGGAAAATGGAGTGGAGAGCATGCTCCTAAAGTTTACAACTGACACCAAGCACTTTGGAGCACAGGATTGAAATTCAAAACACCCTTAACAAATTGGAGACTTGGTCTTCTTGAGCCAAACTCCATGGTTAGGGCTCTCTCTCTACACTGGGCTGAAGTGAAACCCCAGAGCCAAGCACTCCTCCTGGGCAGTGAGCTCCGACCTTGAATGGTCAGATGCTGCTTAGCACTGTCAGAGCAGCTTTTGCTGGGGGATTCTCCCAGCACTTTCCAATAGCGGGAAGGTATGAAATCCCCATTTGACTGCTGGGGACAGAGCCCGAGAGTGGGGAGCAACTTGCCCAAAGTCCCCAGAAAAGGAAAACAACCAGCAGAGGAACCAATAGGAAACCCAGCAATGGAACTCAGGAGTCCTGGGGGTGTGCTGTGGTGACCAGATGTCCCAATTTTATAGGGACAGTCCGAATTTTGGGGTCTTATCTAGGATCCTATTACCCCCCACGCCGTCCCGATTTTTCACACTTGCTGTCTGGTCACCCTAGGGTGTGCACATGTGTGGGTCCCAGCTGCTCCCTGCCCCCCTCATTGAAGCAGATGTGCAGGGTTACTGCCCTGGGAAGTGCAGGGCACCAGTGGATGTGGGGTTGGCTGGAGGTAGGGTCTGGCTTCAGGCAGGGCAAGGGCTGCGTGGCTGGCTGGCTTCAGGCAGGGGGGTGCATCAGGGGTTGGCTGGAGACAGGGCAGGGAGGATGCGGCTGGTGCAGGCAAAGCAGAAGGTGCAGGGCTGGCTGGAGACAGAGGCTGACTGCCGGCAGGGCAGGGCAGGGGGTGCAGGGCTGGCTGCAGGCAGGGCGTGGGGCAGGGCCGGTGCAAGGAAGTTTCATGCCCTAGGCGAAACTTCCACCTTGCACCCTCCCCCCCCCGCACCCCTGCCCTGAGGCGCCCCACCCGTGGCAGCTCCCCCCTCCACCCTGAGGCTCCCCTCTTGTGGCAACTCTCCTGCTCTGCCCTGCGGCACCCCCGTCGCCCGAGCTCACCCCTGCTCCGAGCACGAGCACCCCGAGCACGCCGTGGCCGCTTCACTTCTCCCACCTCCAAGGCTTGCGGCGCCTAAGCCTGCCAGGCAGTCAAGCACCCTCCTCTGAGCCACAGCAGCCCTGACAGTTGACAATAGAGGCACCTTAACCCCTGAGTTCCTTCAATGTGTCCCCCTCGGGGGTCCAGCTCCGATCACCAGATACTCGGGGTATGTCTATACCACCTGCCGAATCGGTGGGCAGCGATCGATCCAGCGGGGGTTGATATATCGCGTCTAGTGTAGATGCAATACATTGAGTGCTCTCCCCTCGCCTGCTGTACTCCAGCTCGGTGAGAGGCGCAGGCAGAGTCTACGGGGAGCTGCAGCAGTCAACTCACCGAGACTGTGACATTATAATTGTTAGGCCTGAATAAAGATATAGCAGACAAAACCAGGTATGCCAACCTGACCAAAGTCAGGCTAACAGAGGTTTGTGGGTAATCCCTGAGTGGAAAACACTGAGAAGCAGCAGCATGTCTCACAAGCGCTGGGAAAAAGTGAGATAAGAGAGAAGCTGCATTCCTGGCATAGTACCAGATGTGCTGTGTTCGGGCAGCTCCTTCGAAGAACTGATAAGAGTCCTAGTTTCCCAGCCTCCTTGTTTTCGCTCCCTGGTTTTGTTCTTTGTTTGTTTTTAACTCCCCTACATTTCTAACTTTAGGCATGCATGTATACTAAAGGTGTCTAGTTTCTAGTTGTTAGAAGAAGGGGGTGGGTTGCTCCAGTGAATAATTTATGACGCGACGGAACTGTCTATATAGGCTTATACTAAGATGTAAAGAGCAGGCTGGTTCTCTCTGGAGACGAGCTGCTCTCTATTGATGCGTGCACTTGTCAATAAAGAGCTTTTGATCGGACCTTGCTGGTGTTGCCTGTCTCTCTCGCGGTCAGACAACGAACTTTGCCGTCTGGGTTAGAGTCCCTGACATCTTTGGCGACTCCGCCGGGACCCGTCTGACTCTCCGGCGGGGGATCGGACCCTGAGGCAACGCAGCGCGCATCCTCCAGTTTAGAGGAGCCTTGCCTGGTGATCTGATCTCTGCGTTGGCGATAAGGCGTGTTCTGTGAACCAGCTGAAACTCGTAGAAATCCAGCAACGTCCACCTACCCATTGAGTAGGGTCCAGGTTGTCGGGGTTAGAGTCCCTGACTACTTAGGTCTGGGTTAGAGTCCCAGTCCAGGTCTCGGTTAGAGTCCCAGTCCAGGTTTGCACAGGATCCAAGTTGTCTGGGTTAGAGTCCCAGCCTGGGTTTGAGTCTCAGTCCAGGTGTTCAAGTCCCTGGAGAGGTAAGCGAGCGCTCGACGCGGGGAGGTGGGGGTTAGAGTCCCTTTACCTCGACCCGGGGAGGAGGGGTTAGAGTCCCTTCATGAAGAGGGGTTAGAGTCCCTTCATTAAAATGAGACAAGTTGGCAGTAAGTGCCCGGGGGATGCCCCGTTGTCTCTGATACTTAGAGATTGGAAAGAGATTTCTGAGACAGCTGATCTAGTTAAATTTAAGATGAGAAATCTGTGTTGGATCCAATGGCCATCATTTACCTTTCATTTGTCCCCAACTAGAGACTGGCCGGTGGGTGAAACCTTTTCCACAGATAGGAGGAACTCCTTAAGGGATATTTTGGTTGATCTTAGGCCGAGACAAATGGATTACTTGTTTGTATGGTATAATTATAAACCCATGGAGGGATGGGTAGCTTTTGAAGCTGTTTGTATGGAGAGCTCTTGTAAAAAAATCACCCACCATATGCACCAGAGCCGCACCGGGAGGAGGACAATTTTGTTCCTGTTCTTCCCCGTCTGATGGAGTGCAAGGATTCAAAAGCAGGTTAGGGACAGTTCAGGGACAGAGGAGAATCAAGGGGGAGCTCAGAGTGATGTTCCCTCATCTTCAGAGGAATCAGGCAGCCTCACCCCCTCTGTGCAGCCTCCAGCCAGCCTTTTGCAAACTTGGTCAGGGACTGCTTTTCAAACACCCCCAATATTACAGCAGCCCTTGTCCTTGCCCTTGTGGACCCCCACTAGGTTACTTAACTCCATGAGAGAGAATGTTTCTGAGACACCTCTGATATTACAAGCCTCATTGAGAACTTATCTGGTTCTACTGGTTGCTGGGGAACATGAGATGGTTTTACCCATACCCTGTTTGCAACTTCAAATTTGTTTAACTGGCAGTGCACTATGCCTCACTTATGAGACAATCCTGAGGCAGTGGAAAGAATGTTCTGCACAATCTTTTTCACTCATGTGCCCACTTGGGCAAATGTAAATCAGTTATTAGATACTCTCATGACAGAAGATGAAAGACAAAAAGTAAAAGAAAAATCTGCAGCTCATTTGAATGCACCTTGGCTAATTACTGACCCTAACTGGAATCCCAATAATCCAGCTCAAAAGACAAAGTTGGATGGATTTTTAAAAGCTGTTTTGAATGGTATTAGAGATGCAGGGGAGGCTACTCCAAATTGGAGCAAGGTGACTGCTTGTGTTCAGCATCCAGATAAGCACCTCTCTGACTTTTGTGCTCGACTGATTTGTGAAGTTAAAAAGCATGGGAATTTAAATCCTGAAACTGATCATGGAAAGGAGATGGTTAAAATGGTTTTCATGTCACAATGTGCAAAGGATATTGCAAAAAGATTTAGAAAGCATCCAGATGGTACGCAAGGGAAAAGTTTGTCTGAAGTAGTTAGCATTGCTACTAGAATGTTTAATGGGAAAGAGAAAAAGAAAGAAAAAGACATAAGGAACGGGTTAATTTAAAAATCATCTTGGCCCCGGGATGGAAGGAGGGGGGTGCTCTGCGTTCAGGGTCAGGAATCGGCGCGGACTGTGCTTGGTGCAGGGAGGGGCTGCTTTCGGCCCCAGCTGGCTGTGAAGGAAAAAATATAGACAGAGGCGAAGCAAAGGAAATACAAGTTACAGAACTGAAATTACATTTGCAAAGCTTAACTGTCCAGTAAGATCCAACAGTGTGCCTTTGTGACCCTGGAGTCGGTGTGGCTTGGTGACACCAAAGAAGCCACAGGCAGCCGACCTGGACTGGAATCTCTGAAAGAGACGCCGCAGGAGATTCCAGGGTGTAAAAGAACAGCCCTCCCAAGAGCAGAAGCATGTTGGAAATTCTGGACAAGCTGTATACAGGATAATCTCCCTTCCACCTCTCCCCCTCCTCTGAAACATTATACACAGAAGTGGCCAGTCTGGACGTACGTGTGTAAGTATGAAAGGAGCTTCGGGCTTGGGGCATTAATATTTTCCTGAGTGATGTGGAGAGCGTTCCCAACACTCTCCGTTGTTGTTTTATTATTTTATTAATGAAGCTTTAAAATTCAGTTATATGGTGTGTTTTCTTTATCTTCCCCCAACGATCCTGTAGTGTCAGCCTGATCATCTGACATGAGGGATAGATTGGTAACAGAAATTTGTCACAGTTTGGTGAGCAATTAAGAAGGGGGGAGCCTGCAGAATTTACACCATCTATTTGTTTTACCCTTGTTATTTTGTGTTTGCTTTGCTTGGTACTGTTGGTGTTATATGCTGAGAACTGCACGAGTAAAAGTGAGTCCTAATAGGATAAGGAAACACTATCTGGTTCTGGTTCTGTTCTATTTAACCCGTTACTGTTGTTGTTTTTTTCTCTGTTCATTTGGGTGTTAGGAGTGTGGGTGGAACTGAACCTCTTGTTCGTAATTCCTCGGAGTGGAAGCCATGTGTGCGAGACAGCTCTGAGGTTAAATTGAGATCCTTCTGTCCTGTCCCCTGTAGCGGTCAGTGTATAGAAGTGGGAAAGTCTGGCTTAGACTGTAATTCCCTCTGCTCTCTGTGTAATTCTCTTTTCTGTTTAAGTGTCAAACAGATGAATGAGTCTCTGGGTAAACCCTCTAAGAGTAGTCCTTCAAATTATATGTTAAGTAAATGGCCTTTGGCCCATTGGGCCATGTGTCTTCGTCTAGGTGGCAAGCCTCATGAAGGAGGACTCGGGTAGTCTTGTGAGTAAGAATGTTTAAGGGAAGAGACCAGGAGGGGTGGGGGGCTAGTTGAGAAGCCACCCTCCTAGCTAAACTGGTAGTGGAAGAAGTTGGTGCCTATGGAAGGGACGGTTCAGTGAGAAAAGCAGGATCGGGCCCAGGCGGGCAGGCAACAGACAGAGAGATTGGAAAACAGGTTGGAAAACTTTAAGGGTGTAGTGGAAGGAAGGAGTAAGTAAGTGTAAGCATGGGGATTTCAAATACCCAGAGCTTACTTGGAATGGTGATTTGAGTTGATAAAAGTGGCTGTTGGGAGACAAGCAAGTGATTTAAGGGAGAGTGAGAAGTTAACTCTGTAGTTGCTGGAGGAAACAGCAGTTGAACTTTGTAAAAATGCTAAAGAGGAAAGTTCTTGGTGTCTTTGAAATGTTTGTAAATAAATTGAGGCAAAGAAATTGTTAATTGCAATCATTTAGAATTTAGTTAAATTAGCTGAAGAATGTATATAGTGCTATGTAATTGAAATTTTATTAGGCTGTAAGGGCACTATAAGTAGTGATGTTTTCTTTCAGTGTTTGAAAGCAAGAGTTAAAAGTAAAAAGCAAGCCAGAAAGCATCTGTATTCATGCAAATTATCTAACTGATAAGGTAGGAGCCACTGAAACCTGGGCTGCCTATGAAACACATAAAATATGGGATAATTCCTCTGTTTTTCCTGAAATCAACAAGGGTATTTGTCTATTTTAAGCAATGATTGTCTGCCCAGAAGGGGTAGACCTCTGTTTTTTTGTCTTTCAGATAATCAGAGAAAACTGATGCCAGCTAAACAGCATTCAACGTACCATGCATTTACTGGCACAATAGAAATTATGTTTTGTGTTCTATGTTCTGTCTTGTGGTGTTTGTCTTGTGGCCGGAATTTTTGTGTTTAATATTTTTATAAAATAATCTAGTTTAAAATCAAACAAAAAGGTTAAATTAAAATGCAGATACTTGTTTTGTTCAACTTGGAATACAAAGTGTTTAGATAAATCAGGAGAATGTGATATACTAAAGTCTAATGCATTTCCTTAAGTAAGGAAAAGAAACTTTATTGGTCAAATTGTTAATTGCAAAAATTGTTGTTAAAATTTGCATACCAACAGTCTTTGAAAGCAAGGACATGAAAAGTTAACCCACTCCCCATATTGTACATGGGATCTTTCTGGCTACCTCAGATTTCTAGCCAGAGGGCTGGGGATGGTGGAAGGCTATTGGACTAGAGGTTGTATTGAGTGAACTCCTCAAAGTGGGTGTGCTTGTCCTGGCTTGTTGCTCGAAAGCTCTGTAATAAGGTTATTTTAGTAAAAGGGTGTGTGTGGCATATATTAAATAATAAGACTAATGTACTGTATAATGACAATGTGTAGGTGTTCATTGTTGGGAAAAAGGTGTATGAGTAAAAAGTGAAAGTTTCCTTTGCAGGTTAAAAGAAGCCAAGAAGGGAAGAAGCACAAAGAACAGAATGAATTAACTGAAAAATAAAATAAAATAAAATAGCAAGCTCAGGCTATAGATAAGACACTGACTCCATTCAAGGACACTGCTCACAGTTAAGACTTGGTTAACAACCAGGAAAAGGAGGGCTTGAATTTGCCCATGCAGCTATGAGATCTGAAAAACACTGCCAGGCACTAATGAAATGTGTTAAGTTTTTTTCTCACAGGTAAGGAAGCGCTACCCAAAGACCCTAGCAGCCCTGCCACTCCTTGGAACCAGGAGACGGGATTGATGTAAAGGTCCACCAACGAAAGACTGCCTTGGCTCCATGCTGGAAAGGCCCTAAGTCCTGATGACTACCAACACCGCTGTGAAGTACCAAAGACTGACTGCTTGGACCCAAGATTCTCACTGCAAAAAGACCCCTCCACATTGGGAGAATTCTCCTACTGATGATTAGCCTATTTCACCTTCTAGCTCCACTGTGCCTTCTGGACAGTAGGGAAAAAGTACAAGGTGAAGTGCTAGTAGCCTCTCCCTTATCCACTGACAGATCTACTGTGCCTTTGAATTTTTCTAGAAAAAGCAAAACCATTACAGGGTGATGTGCTAGTAACCTCTCCCCTATATGATGCTGCACCAAGACTGTTTTGGGAAAGAAGAAGGAACACTCACTCCACTGAAATTGCTAAAGTCCAGGAATTCCTGACTAGAAAGGACATTAAGAACTGACCCCGGTGAAGAAACAAAGAATTGTACACTGGCAGAAAAAATTTGTGGGACCCATGCTTGGGAATGTGGTATTGATTGGATTTTGGGGTTTATTCTACAGGCTGTGCCCTGTGTTGTGGATAAATTCTTCAGCATGTATTGCTCTCTCTAATTGGATTTTAAATAACAAGTACCCGAAGAGTTTGTTCTGCCACTGGAAATTTTACCTGTATTGAAACCATTCCAGTGACTAATAATGTAACCCCCTCCTATGCTATTAATGTCAATGCCTTTTAAAAGTACCTGAAAATAGTTAAATAACAAATGTAATATAGTACTACACCAAGGAAAGATGGTATTAAATTTCACTGAGGCTGGGAAGGCATTGCAGTGGGATCTAGTATGTTTGGACATTCAGAATTTCCTGAATGACCAGCTGATGGCCATTTGGAGTGATCTTGAGTACCAGACTTGGCCCACTGCCCTTACAGACACATCAGGAGTACCATCTGATCTGTGGTCATGGAGATATACTAAAGACTTTCTGGGTGGAAGTGTAAACATTTACAGTGCTCCTTCCAAGCATTTGGACTGGGGGGTGTGGGCTTCCACATACCGAATCCTGACGGGTCCATGGGGAGGATGCACATGGGACTGGATTATTCACCGAAACATCTGGGAAATTAGACCACTTGGTATACCTAACTGATTTATAGTCAGTGCCCCAATCCCTTAGTTGTCAGACAAACAGGATTCCACTCTTTTGTCCGTGCATTCATTCCTGGATTGTGGGTGGCTAAGCTCAAGAGAGCAGTTGTAAATATTTCTGCAGAGCTTGAAAAAACCAGCTAATGCATTAATAGACGCTTTCCAAAAGTTGCAACGAAAGACTGATGAAGTAGCAGAAGTAACTTTGCAAAATAGACGTGTGCTAAATGCCATGAATGCTGAATTAGAGAGGGGCTTGTGCTCGCATTGGGGAAAAATGTTGCTTTGCTGTTAATCACTCTGGCTTAATTGACAAAGATTTACAAGCTATTAAGAATGTTGCTGTTGTTTTCCATGCTATATCTCTTGATCACACTTTTAGTTTTAAGGACCTCCACTCAGACCTTGGGTCATGGTTTACTAGCCTCCCCCGTACAATTGTTAAATGGATATGTGTCCCAAGAGTCCCATTATGGTCCTCTAGGGACAAAGGGGGGATTGTTAGGCCTGAATAAAGATATAGCAGACAAAACCAGGTATGCCAACCTGACCAAAGTCAGGCTAACAGAGGTTTGTGGGTAATCCCTGAGTGGAAAACACTGAGAAGCAGCAGCATGTCTCACAAGCGCTGGGAAAAAGTGAGATAAGAGAGAAGCTGCATTCCTGGCATAGTACCAGATGTGCTGTGTTCGGGCAGCTCCTTCGAAGAACTGATAAGAGTCCTAGTTTCCCAGCCTCCTTGTTTTCGCTCCCTGGTTTTGTTCTTTGTTTGTTTTTAACTCCCCTACATTTCTAACTTTAGGCATGCATGTATACTAAAGGTGTCTAGTTTCTAGTTGTTAGAAGAAGGGGGTGGGTTGCTCCAGTGAATAATTTATGACGCGACGGAACTGTCTACATAGGCTTATACTAAGATGTAAAGAGCAGGCTGGTTCTCTCTGGAGACGAGCTGCTCTCTATTGATGCGTGCACTTGTCAATAAAGAGCTTTTGATCGGACCTTGCTGGTGTTGCCTGTCTCTCTCGCGGTCAGACAACGAACTTTGCCGTCTGGGTTAGAGTCCCTGACATAAGTATAATCTAATATCTCATTGAAAGGTGACAGGGCCAGAAAGAGTTAATTAACTCACCTCACCGACTGACCTGACCCGTGGGTGAACCTTAAAAACTGGTTAACAAGATATGTAAATGAACAGAGCTTTGAAATGCAAGTCTGCAGTGTTAGAGGTAGAAGGGGAGGTGTTTGCTCAGGTCTTGTGATGTCAGCAAAGAAGTCTTGTCTATTGCTCTAGTTTTAATTCAAAGAGCAAAAAAAGAATATTAACATTTATGATGATACTTGAGTGAAATAGTATTATTGTCTGTGTCTCTTTGAAGGTTGTGGTAATCTGTATCTGAACTGTTTGATGGATGTACTAATTGCCAGGATGTTTGGAAGAAGAGTTAAGCCTATTGTTTTCTCAGGCTGAAAGGCTGCTGGAAATGTTTAAGAACCTGGGACACGATCCTTCTTCATCTCAGATCTGCTTTGGGTTTCAAGAGGGGGAAACCTTAAGCCACAAGGATTGAGATCCCCAGTCATTGACTGGAGCCACCCTGAATATGGACATTGGATTATAACCTATGGACTATTTCTAAAAGGACTTTTGGCAACTACAAGCTCATCTCTACTTTGTATCTGAACCTCAAAAATTGAATTCAAGTCTATATGTCTATTAATCTTTTAACCAACACTCACTCTCTCTCTTTTCTTTTCTAATAAATTTTAGCTTAGTTAATAAGAATTGGCTATAGCATGTATTTTAGGTAAAATCTAAGTTATAATTGAACCTGGTTATGTGGCTGATCCTTTGGGATCGGAAGAATCTTTTCTTTTATATGATGAAGTAAGATTTTCAGGAATCATCATCATATCTAACAGGTGTGTCTGGATGGAGGCCTGAGGCTGGGTACTTTAAGGGAACTGCGTGGTTTAAATTTCTAAGTAACCAGTGAGGTACTACAGAAGCTGTTTTGTGCTGGCTTGGTAAATGTAAGTATTGAAATAACCAGCAGCGTTTGGGATTTGTCTGCCCTGTTTTGTTTGCAATTCACTCTGATTGAGTGAGCTGAGCTGGCTCCCACGGGCAGCACCGTCACACCTACAGCCAGGCTGCAGAGGTCCGGGGGATCTTAGGGGCCTTGGGGTGCACAGATACCTATGTCCAGACCATAGCGGTCCCTGGGGGGCTTAGAGAGTTTGGGGGGGACACAGATACCAATCTCCATGCTCTAGGGGTCCCATGGGGGCTTAGAGGGTTCGTGGGGGGCACATATTCCTACATCCAGGCTGTAGGGTTACCAGGGGGGCTTAGGGGGTTAGTGGGGGGCAAAGATACCTACGTCCAGGCTGGAGGCATCCTGGGAGTCTTAGGGGATTTGTGGGGGCCAAAGACACCTATGATGTCCAGGCTGTAGGGGTACCAGTGGGTTTTAGGGGTTCGAGTGGGCACAGATACGTATGTCCAGGCTGTATCGTTCCCAGGGGGGGTTAGAGGTTTCGTGAGGGGCACAGATATCTACGTCCAGATTGTAGATGTCCCGGGAGGGGGGGGTTAGGGGGGTTGTGAGAGTGCAAATACCTATGTCCAGGCTGTAGGGGTTCCTGGGGGCTTAGAGGGTTTCTGAGGGGCACATATACCTACGTGCACACTGGAGTGTCGCAAGGGGCTTATGGAGTCTATATGGGGTACAGATACCAATGTTCTGGCTGTATAGGTCCCTCGGGGGCTTAGGGGGTTTGTGGGGGCACAGATACCTAAGTTCAGGCTGGAGGGATCTCTGAGTGTCTTAGGTGTTTGGTGGGAGGCACAGATACCTACGTCCAGGCTGCAGGGGTCTCGGAGGGGCTTAGGGTCTGTCACGGAGTGTGGGGGAGTCTGGTCCTGCACCCCTCTTCCTGGGACTCACAGTGACTCTCAGCCAGCCAGTAAAACAGAAGGTTTATTGGACAACAGGGTCGAAGGATGCAGCAGAGCTTGGAGGCACAAGCAGGACCCCACAATCAAGTCCTTCTAGGGGTTCAGGAAACTTAGTTCCCAGTTTTGGAATCCCTGAATTCCAGCCACCCAGACCAAAACCGAAACTGAACTAACCCAACTCCCTCCAGCTGGCCATTTCCTGTGTCCAGCTTCCCGGGCAAAGGTGCTGACCCCTCCCCCCGCCTAGCTTAGGTTACAGGCTGAGCACGTGTCCGGTCCTAAAGTCACCCCCTGCTCTCCCATCCCCCACACAGACAGTCCCTACTCCATCACAGTAATGCCCAGAGCATTTCCCACATGGAGCCACAGTGACACCGTGTGGCCACACTGGGTAATGCACAGAACATTTCCCATATGGAGCAACTGTGACACCATGTGGCCACGCACGGTAACGCACAGAACATTTCCCATATGGAGCAACTGTGACACCGTGTGGCCAGGCAGGGTAATGCACAGAGCATTTCCCACATGGAGCAACATTGACGCCTTGTGACCACACCAGGTAATGGACAGAGCATTTCCTGCATGGAGCAACAGTGACACCATGTGGCCATGCAGGGAAATGCACAGAGCATTTCCTGGATGGAGCAACAGTGATTCCATGGCCACGCAGGGTAATGCACAGAGCATTTCTCTCATAGAGGAACAGTGAAAACATGTGGCCATGCAGGGTAATGCACAGAGCATCACGCCTATGTAGAGGCTGTAGAGATCCCTGGGGGGCTTATGGGTCTTGGGGGGCACAGATAGCTACGTCCAGGCTGGAGACATTCTGGTGGGCATTAGGGGCTTCATGAGGGGCACAAATACCTACGTCAGGGCTGGAGAGGTCCCTGGATGGCTTAGGGGGCTGTGGTGAGCATAGATACATACGTCTACGCTGCAGGGGTCCCAGAGGGACTTAGTGGGTGTCACGTAGTGTGGTGGAATCTGGCCCTGCACCCCTCTTCCTGGGACACACAGTGACACAGCCAGCCAGTAAAACAGAAGGTTTTTTTGGCCAACAGGAATGTAGGATACAGCAGGGCTTTTGGGCACAACCAGGACCCCTCAATCGAGTCCTTCTGGGGGTTCAGGAAGCTTAGTTCCCAGTTTGGGATTCCCTGAATTCCAACAACCCGGCTCCAAACCAAAACTGAACTAACTCCCTCCAGCCAGCCCCTTCCTTTATTCAGCTTCCTGGGCAAAGGTGCTGACCCCCTCCCCGCTGCCTAGCTTAAGTTACAGGCTTAGGTCCTGTGCCTCACCTAAAGTCACCCGCTGCTCTCCCAGTCCCCACACAGACAGTCCCCACTCCATCACAGTAATCTCCACAGCAGTTCCCCCGTGGAGCAACAGTGACACCATGTGGCCACACAGGGTAATGCACAGAGCTTTTCCTGCATGGAGCAACAGTGACACCGTGTGGCCACAAACGGTAATGCACAGAGCATTTCCTGCATGGAGCAAGAGTGACACCGTGTGGCCATGCAGGGTAATGCACAGAGCATTACCCGCATGGAGCAACATTGACACCTTGTGACCTCACCAGGTAATGGACAGAGCATTTCCTGCATGGAGCAACAGTGACACCATGTGGCCATGCAGGGAAATGCACAGAGCATTTCCTGGATGAAGCAACAGTGATTCCATGTGGCCACGCAGGGTAATGCACAGAGCATTTCTCTCATAGAGGAACAGTGACAACATGTGGCCATGCAGGGTAATGCACAGAGCATCACGCCTATGTAGAGGCTGTAGAGATGCCTGGGGGACTTAGGGGTCGTGGGGGGCACAGATAGCTACGTCCAGGCTGGAGACATTCTGGTGGGCATTAGGGGCTTCATGAGGGGCACAAATATCTACGTCAGGGCTGGAGAGGTCCCTGGATGGCTTAGGGGGTTGTGGTGAGCATAGATACATACCTCCATGCTGTAGTGGTCCCTGGGGGTTTAAGGAGTTGGTAAGGGTCACAGAAACCTAAGTATGGTCTGGAGGGGTCCCTGGGGGACTTAAGGGTTTGTGGTTGCGCAGATACCTACGTACCGGTTGGAGGGGGCCCTGGGGAGCTTAGGGTTTTGTGTGGCGTACACATAGCTATAACCAGGCTGGTGGGGGCCCTATGGGTCTTAGAAGGCTGGTGGGGGGCAGAGATACCTATGTAGGGACTGGAGAAGTCCTGGGGAGGGCTTTGGGGGTTCCTGGAAGTCACAAATATCTACGTCCAGGCTGGAGGAGTTCTGGGGGTATTAGGGAGTTGTGCGGGGGCACAGATACCTATATCGAGGCTGTAGGGGTCCTGGGGTTGCTTTGGGGAATTTTGGGGTACAGATACCTACTTCCATGCTGTAGGGGTCGCTGGGAGGATCAGTGGGTTCGTGAGGGTGCACAGATATCTACGTCCGGTCTATAGGGATCCTGGGGGGGTCTTAGGGGTTTGTAAGGGGCACAGATACATTCATCCAGGCAAGAGGGGTCCTAGGGACCTTAGGGGGTTCATGCTGGGCACAGATACCTGCGTCTAGGCTGGAGGGGTTTTGGGGGTCTTAGGAGGGTTGTGTGGGCACAGATACCTATGTCGATGCTGGAGGGGTCCTGTCATGTCTTAGCGTATTCGTGGGGTCAGAGATACCTACATCTAGGCTGGAGGGGTTCCGGGTGGATTAGGTGTGTTTGGGGGGGAACAGCTACCTACATCCTGATGGTAGGTGGCCCTGGGTAGCTTAGGCGGTTTTTGTTGGTCACAGATACAAACATCCATGCTGTAGGGGTCCCGAGGGACTTTGTGGGGCTCTAGGGGTCACAGATACCTACCTACAGTCTGGAAGTTTCCTGTGGGTATTATGGGGTGTGTGGGGCATACAGATGCCTACATCTGGGCTTGTGGGTTCCCTGGGGGGCTTAGAGGTTTGTGGAGAGCACAGATACCATTATCCAGGCTAGATGGGTTCTGGTGGGATTAGGGGGTTGTGGGGGGCACAGATACCTATGTAAGCAGAAGCAGGATGAACTCTACCCTCACATCTGGTGGTGAATTATGGCAAGTGTGGAAAAGGATTTCAGTGTCTGATCATGTTTGCATAGACACACTCACCGTGCGTGACACGGCCACGGCAGCCTGGGATGGTTACTTTGGCAGCTATGGTATCCCCAGTTTATTTGTTGTTGGGGTGTGAGATGTGGAGTGTTGTCACCCTGATTGTGTGGATGAGGAACTGTGAAACAGCTTTGAGACAGGGATTCTCACCATCAGTTGAGTGGCACTCACTAGACAAGGGAGTGGGCTCCTTGGATGAGCCAGAAACACCAATTACATCTTCTTCTCGTTTAACAGTTGAGTAGTAGAGCTGGTTGTTGAATTTTTTAATAACTGAAGATCCAGGTTCCTGAGCTGAAGTCATTGAAGTGCTGTGTTAAATAATGGGGGAGTTTGAAACTATATTGCAGAGCAGATGATGGAGAAGAGCAGTTTGTGGAGCACTTGGAATGGCTCACGGAGTGAAGTAAGCTAAGCAGTTTTTGGAGACAGCTGGAGCAGATCACAGGTTGGCTGGTGGAGCAGAGCAGCTGGTGGACTGAGCTGAGCAGTTTGTGGGAAAGGTAGAAGCAGAATCCCACGGAGAGGCAGGGCAGACAGCAGTGGACCACGTAAGGCGCCCCTTTCTACCCAGGCTGGCAGGGGGGAGAACCCGGCAGATAGACTCTTGAACTCTGGGGCTGCGGGAATGTGGGTGATTATGGGGTTGCTGGAGTCTTGAAATATTTGAGGTATTGTACTTTGGAGTCTTGGGGTGATTTCGGGATTGCTAGATTCTAGAGCCCAGGGAAAAGGACACAGCCTAGTTGAGGTGTTTTCCAAATTTAATGCTATGTTGTTTATCTCACGTTATTAAACATTTTCTGCTATACCCAGATTCTATGATTGCGAGAGGGGAAGTATTGCCTCTTCGAGGCACCTAGGGGTGTGTATGTAAAATTTTCCCATGTCACTGGGTGAGGGCTCGATCTGGTTTGCATTACGTAATAGGGAAGGGACCCCTATGTATTCAACCCAGTCCTTGCTGCTATCAATTCAGCCTGGCAGACGGGTTCCACCTATGTCCAGGCTGAAGGGGTCCCTGGGGATATGAGGAGGTTCCTGGGGGGCACAGAGATCTAGGTCCAGGCTGTAGGGGTCCCTGGGGGGCTCAGGGGTTTGGGGCACAGATACCTACGTCCCAGCTGCAGAGGTCCCAGAGGGGCTTAGGGGGTGTCATGGAGTGTGGTGGAATCTGGCCCTGCACCCCTCTTCCAGGGACACACAGTGACTCAGCCAGCCAGTAAAACAGAGGGTTGTTTTGGCCAACAGGAACGAAGGATACAGCAGGGCTTTGGGGCACAACCAGGACCCGTCAGTCGAGTCCTTCTGGGGGTTCAGGAAGCTTAGTTCCCAGTTTGGGATTCTCTGAATTCCAACTACCCAGCTCCAAAAAAAAACTGAACTAACTCCCTCCAGCCGACCCCTTCCTGTGTCCAGCTTCCTGGGCAAAGGTGCTCACTCTCTCAGCCCTGCCTAGCTCGAGTTACAGGCTTAGGTCCTGTCCCTCACCTAAAGTCACATCCTGCTCTCCCATCCCCCACACAGACAGTCCCCACTCATTCACAGCAATGCCCAGAGCATTTCGCGCATGGAGCAACAGTAACACTGTGTGGCCATGCAGGGTAATGTCCAGAGCATTTCCCCCGTGGAGCAACAGTGACACCATGTGGCCACACAGGGTAATGCACAGAGCATTTCCTGCATGGAGCAAGAGTGACACCGTGTGGCCATGCAGGGTAATACACAGAGCATTTCCTGCATGGAGGAACAGTGACAGCGTGTGGCCACACAGGGTAATGCACAGAGCATTTCCTGCATGGAGCAACAGTGACAGCGTGTGGCCACACAGGGTAATGCACAGAGCATTTCCTGCATGGAGCAACAGTGACACCATGTGGTCATGCAGGGTAATGCACAGAGCATTTCCCCGCATGGAGCAACAGTGACACCGTGTGGCCACACAGAGTAATACACAGAGCATCGCACCTACGTGGAGGCTGTAGAGATCCCTCGAGGGCTTACGGGGGTTCGTAGGGTCACAGATATCTACATCCAGTATGGGCGGGACCCTGGGAGAGTTAGGGGGGTTGTGAGGGGCATAGGTAGTTGCGTCCAGGCTGTAGAGGTCCTGGTGGGGATTAAAGGCTTCCTGGAGGACAGCAATATCTACGTCCAGACTGAAGGGGTCCCTGGACGCTTAGGGGGTTGTGGTGAGCACAGTGATCCCTGGGGGTATAGGGACTTGGTGAGGGGCACAGATACCTATGTATGTCCTGGAGGGGTCCCTGGGGGGGGCTTAGTGGTACTGTAGGAGGCACAGATACCTACGTCCAGGCTATAGGCATTCTGGGGGGGCTTAGGGCTTTGGGGGGGCACAGATACCTACATCCAGGCTGGAGGGGTCCCGGGGGGCTTAGGTGGTTTGTGGGGAGGGGCACAGATATGTACATCCAGGCAGGAGAGGTTCCGGAGAGGATTAGGGGTTTTTGCGGATGGCAGAGATACCTATCTCCATACTCTAGGGGTCCCGGGGGGCTTAGGGTTTTTTGGGAGGCACAGATATCTATGTCCAGGTTGGAGTGGTTCCTGGGGGGTTTAGGGAGTTCCTGGGGGGCACAGATACCTAGGTCCATGCTGTAGGGTTCCCTGGGTGGATTAGGGGTTTTCTGGGTGGCAGAGATACCTACGTCTAGGCTGTAGGGGTCCCTGGGAGGCTTAGGGGGTTTGTGGGGGGCAGAGATACCTACTTCCAGGCAATAGGTCTTCCAGGGGGAATTAGTGTGTTGGGGAGGCACAGATACCTAGGTTCAGGCTGGAGGGTTCCCGGGGGGGGGCTTACACCGTTTGTGTTGGGCACAGATATCTGCATCCAGGCTGGAGTGGTCCCTGGGGGGGCTACAGCGGTTTCTGGTGGGCACAGATAACTACCTCCAGTCTGGAGGGGTTTCTCGGCACTTAGGGGTTGTGGGGGAACAGATACTTCCATCCTGGCTGGAGGGTCCCTGGGGGGCTTAGCGGGTTCATGTGGGGCACAGATACCTAAGTCCAGGCTGGATGGGTCCAGGGTGGGCTTATGGGTTTCAGGGAGCACAGATGCTTATCTCTAGGCTATAGGGGTCCCTGGTGGGCTTAGGGGGTTTTGGGGGGGCCCAGATACCTAAGTCCATGCTGTTGGCGTCCCTACAGGTGCTTATGGGTTCGTGGGGTGCACAGATACTTCTGTCCAGTCTGGAGGGGACAGGGGGGGTTGGGGTTTCATGAGGGGCACAGATACAAACCTCCAGGCTGTAGGAGTCCCAGGGAGGCTGTGGGGGTACAGATACCTACATCTAGTCTGGATGGGTCCTGGGGGTTATAGGGGGTTTGTGGGGGGCACAGATACCTAGGTACAGGCTGTCGGTGTCCCGAGGAGATGAGGCGGTTCACTGGGGGCTCAGATACATCCAGGCTGGATGTGTCCCGAGGAGCTTAGGAGGTTTGTGGGGTGCTCAGACACCTGTGTCCAGGCTGTAGGGATCCCTGGGAGGTTAGAGGTTCGTGGGTGTCACAGATAGAGACTTCCAGGCTGAAGGGGTCGCTGGGACGTTTAGGGGGTTTGTGGGAGTACAGATATCTACGTCCAGGCTAAAGGGGTAATGGGGGTGCTTAGGGAATCGGGGCGGACACAGATACCTACGTCCAGGGTCTAGGGGTCCCGAGGAGATTGGGGGTTGAGGGGGGAACAGATGCCTACGTCCTAGCTGAAGGGGTACTGGGTGGTTTAGGAGGTTCGTTGGAGTCACAGATACCTAAGTCCAGGCTGTAGGGGTTCCTGGGGTATTCGGGGATTTCTGGGGGTCACAGATACCTACGTTCAGACTGGAAGGGTTCCAGAGGGCTTAGGAGATTTATAGGGGGACAGATACCAACATCCTGGCTGTAGGGGTTCCCGTGGGGATTAGGTGGTTTATGGGGGGCACAGATTACTCATAGACTCATAGACTCTAGGACTGGAAGGGACCTCGAGAGGTCATCGAGTCCAGTCCCCTGCCCTCATGGCAGGACCAAATACTGTCTAGACCATCCCTAATAGACATTTATCTAACCTACTCTTAAATATCTCCAGAGATGGAGATTCCACAACTTCCCTAGGCAATCTATTCCAGTGTTTAACTACCCTGACAGTTAGGAACTTTTTCCTAATGTCCAACCTAAATCTCCCTTGCTGCAGTTTAAGCCCATTGCTTCTTGTTCTATCATTGGAGGCTAAGGTGAACAAGTTTTCTCCCTCCTCCTGATGACACCTTTTTAGATACCTGAAAACTGCTATCATGTCCCCTCTCAGTCTTCTCTTTTCCAAAGTAAACAAACCCAATTCCTTCAGCCTTCCTTCATAGGTCATGTTCTCAAGACCTTTAATCATTCTTCTTGCTCTTCTCTGGACCCTCTCCAATTTCTCCACATCTTTCTTGAAATGTGGTGCCCAGAACTGGACACAATACTCCAGTTGAGGCCTAACCAGCGCAGAGTAAAGCGGAAGAATGACTTCTCGTGTCTTGTTTACAACACACCTGTTAATGCATCCCAGAATCACGTTTGCTTTTTTTGCAACAGTATCACACTGTTGACTCATATTAAGCTTGTGGTCTACTACGAGCCCTAGATCTCTTTCTGCCATACTCCTTCCTAGATAGTCTCTTCCCATTCTGTATGTGTGAAACTGATTGTTCCTTCCTAAGTGGAGCACTTTGCATTTATCTTTATTGAACTTCATCCTGTTTACCTCAGACCATTTCTCCAATTTGTCCAGATCATTTTGAATTTTGACCCTGTCCTCCAAAGCAGTTGCAATCCCTCCCAGTTTGGTATCATCCGCAAACTTAATAAGCGTACTTTTTATGCCAACATCTAAATCGTTGATGAAGATATTGAACAGAACTGGTCCCAAAACAGACCCCTGCGGAACCCCACTTGTTATACCTTTCCAGCAGGATTGGGAGCCATTAACAACTACTCTCTGAGTACGGTTATCCAGCCAGTTATGCACCCACCTTATAGTAGCCCCATCTAAATTGTACTTTCCTAGTTTATCTATAAGAATATCATGCGAGACCGTATCAAATGCCTTACTAAAGTCTAGGTAAATCACATCCACCGCTTCTCCCTTATCCACAAGGCTCGTTATCCTATCAAAGAACGCTATCAGATTAGTTTGACACGATTTGTTCTTTACAAATCCATGCTGGCTATTCCCTATCACCTTACCACCTTCCAAGTGTTTGGAGATGATTTCTTTGATTACCTGCTCCATTATCTTCCCTGGCACAGAAGTTAAACTAACTGGTCTGTAGTTTCCTGGGTTGTTTTTATTTCCCTTTTTA
The DNA here is from genome assembly GCF_025201925.1 of Gopherus flavomarginatus. Lineage (NCBI taxonomy): Eukaryota > Metazoa > Chordata > Testudines > Testudinidae > Gopherus > Gopherus flavomarginatus. Next base: position 3,264,195 of record NW_026115076.1, read on the forward strand.
TAGATGGGCACTATATTTGCCTCCTTCCAGTCTTCTGGAATCTCCCCCGTCTCCCATGATTTCCCAAAGATAATAGCTAGAGGCTCAGATACCACTTCTATTAACTCCTTGAGTATTCTAGGATGCATTTCATCAGGCCCTGGTGACTTGCAGGCATCTAACTTTTCTAAGTGATTTTTTACTTGCTCTTTCCTTATTTTCTCTTCTAAACCTACCCTCTTCCCGTAAGCATTCACTATACTAGACATTCCTTCAGACTTCTCAGTGAAGACTGAAACAAAGAAGTCATTAAGCATCTCTGCCATTTCCAAGTCTCCTGTTACTGTTTCCCCCTCCTCACTGAGCAGTGGGCCTACCCTGTCCTTAGTCTTCCTCTTGCTTCTAATGTATGACAGATACCAATGTCCTGGCTGTAGATGTTCCTCCACGGTGGCCTCAGGGCTGGAAGAGCTCCCACTCCCTTCTATTACCTGGGGGCTGCAGCAGGGGCACAGAGCTTCTCTGGTCTCACTCCTTTACCCCTGCCCCGCTGTGGCCCTGACACCAGAGAAGCTCTGTGCCCGTGCTGCAGCCTCTGCGCCATATCAGGGAGTGGGAGCTCCTCCAGCCCTGGGGCCACTGTGAGGGAGACCTTTCCAGGGGGACCCAATTTGGCCAGGGGCCCCCGGGACCCCGACAGCCTGGATGTAGGGTTATGTGCGACCACAGCCCCTCTATGTACCCCAGGAACATCTACAGCCAGGACATTGGTATCTGTACCCCCCGAACCCACAAAGCCCCCCAGGGACCTTTACAGCCAGTATGTTGGTATCTGTGCCCCCCATAAATCTCCTAAGCGCTCCAGGACCCCTCCAGTCTGCATGTAGGTATCTGTGACCCCCATAATTCTCCTAAGACCTCTGGGAACCCTCTAGTCTGCACGTAAGTATCTGTGACCCCCAGAAATCCCCGAATGCCCCAGGAACCCCTACAGCCTGGACTTAGGTATCTGTGACTCCAACGAACCTCCTAAACCACCCAAGACACCTCCAGCTATGACGTAGGTATCTGTTCCCCCCTCTACTCCCAATCCCCTCGGGACCCCTAGACCCTGGACGTAGGTATCTGTGTCAGCCCCGATCCCTTAAGCACTCCCATTACCCCTTCAGCCTGGACGTAACTACCTGTGACCTCCACGAACCCCCTAAGCCCCCAGGGATCCCTACAGCCTGGACACAGGTGTCTGAGCACCGCACGAACCCCCTAAGCTCCTCGGGACACATCCAGCCTGGATGTATCTGAGCCCCCAGTGAACCACCTCATCTCCTCGGGACACCGACAGCCTGTACCTAGGTATCTGTGCCCCCCACAAACCCTCTATACCCCCCAGGACCCCTCCAGCCTAGATGTAGGTATCTGTACCCCCACAGCCCCCCTGGGACTCCTACAGCCTGGAGGTTCGTATCTGTGCCCCCCATGAAACCCCAAACCCCTCTGCCCCCTCCAGCCTGGACATAAGTATCTGTGCACCCCATGAACCCATAAGCACCTGTAGGGACGCCTACAGCATGGACTTAGGTATCTGGGGCCCCCCAAAACCCCCTAAGCCCACCAGGGACCACTGCAGCCTAGAGATAAGTATTTGTGCCCTCTGAACCCCATAAGCCCCCCCTGGATCCCTCCAGCCTGGATTTAGGTATCTGTGCCCCCTACGAACCCGCTAAGCTCCCCAGGGACCCTCCAGCCTGGACGGAGGTATCTGTGCCCCCCCACAATCCCTAAGTACCGAGACACCCCTCCAGCCTGGAGGTAGGTATCTTTGCCGAACACAAACTGCCTAAGCCCCCCCCCATCGGGAACCCTCCAGCCTGGATCTAGGTATCTGTGCCCCCCCAACACACTAATTCCCCCTGGAAGCCCTATTGCCTGGACTTAGGTATCGCTGTCCCCCACAAACCCCCTAAGCCTCCCAGGGACCCCTACAGCCTAGACGTATGTATCTGTACCCCTCAGAAAACCCCTAATCCACCCGGGGAACCCTACAGCATGGACCTAGGTATCTGTGGCCCCCAGGAACCCCCTAAACCCCCAGGAACCACTCCAACCTGGACATAGTTATCTGTGCCTCCCAAAAAAACCCTAAGCCCCCCAGGGACCCCTAGATCCTGGAGATAGGTATCTCTGCTGCCCACAAAAATTCCTTATACTCCTTGGAACCTCTCCAGCCTGGACGTACATAGCTGTGCCCCCCACAACCCCCCTAAGCCCCCCGGGACCCCTCCAGCCTGGATGTAGGTATCTGTGCCCCCCCAAAGCCGTAACCCCCCCCCAGAATGACTATAGCCTGGACGTAGGTATCTGTGTCCCCTACAATACCACTAAGCCCCCCCAGGGACCCCTCCAGGACAAACATAGGTATCTGTGCCCCTCACCAAGTTCCTAAACCCCCAGGGATCACTGTGCTCACCACAACCTCTAAGCCGTCCAGGGACCTCTCCAGCCCGGACGTAGATATTGGTGTCCTCCAGGAAGCCCTTAATCCCCACCAGGACCTCTACACCCTGGACGCAAGTACCTATTCCCCCCACAACCCCCCTAACTCCCCCAGAGTCCCAACCATCCTGGACGTAGGTATCTGTGACCCTACGAACCCCCTTAAGCCCCCCAGAATTCCTCCAGCTTGGACGTAGCTATCTGTACCTCCCATGACCCCTAAGCCCCCAGGGATCTCTACAGCCTCTACGTAGGTGTGATCCTCTGTGCATTACCCTGAGTGGCCACACAGTGTCACTGTTGCTCCATGCAGGAAATGCTCTGGGCATTACCCTGCGTGGCCACATGGTGTCACTGTTGTTCCATGCGCGAAATGCTCTGGGCATTACTGTGATGGAGTGGGGACTGTCTGTGTGGGGGATGGGAGAGGTGAGGGACAGGACCTAAGCCTGTAACTCGAGCTAGGCAGGGCTGAGAGAGTGAGCACCTTTGCCCGGGAAGCTGGACACAGGAAGGGGTCGGCTGGAGGGAGTTAGTTCAGTTTTGGTTTGGAGCTGGGTAGTTGGAATTCAGAGAATCCCAAACTGGGAACTAAGCTTCCTGAACCCCCAGAAGGACTCGAGGGAGTTAGTTCAGTTTTGGTTTAGAATTCCTTGGTGCAAAAACACCGTGAAACTCCCCTTTCTTCTTCACAGAGGGCTTCAACACCCCTTTTCTCACTCAGGCTCACAACTGCCCAGAATTCGAGAACTGTCCCTGTTCCCATTGGACAAATGGGAGGAGCCTGAGGTACAGAGAAGGGAGGTGACCTACCCAAGGGCCTACACAGCAAGGTGGTGGCAGAGCCAGAAAGAGAAGCCGCCAATCAGACTCCTGTTCTAACAGACAACAAATCCCCCCAGAGGCAGGGATAGAGCTCAGGAACTGAGATGGTTGGAAAATTTCATTCCAACCGTTTCTGTCCAAATATCCCATTCAGACTAAAGCAGTTTGTTTCTCAAAATCATAACAAGTGAGATGGAAGTTCTTTGCAAAAAGATTTTATTGCAAAACAAAAGCATCTCCTGTTTGTCACAGTGTGTTAAATTGTGTCATCACACACAAGGAGGAGACACTTAGATCTTGAAAATTAGATAAGATGCTTCAGTCTGAGCTAAGTCATTGCTGCTCTTAACAATTCCAAAATAAAAAAATGCAAATAAAAAAGACTGTTTCAGTTAATCTATTATGTCATAATCTGCTCTGGTAAACGATGGGACACCTCATATTATGCACTACTCTTAGTGACACTCTCCAATGGATCCCCATCCTCCACCCACCATGAGGTAGGTAAGAGTGAATCATTATTATCCCTACTTGAAAGCACACCATGGCCGCTTCACTTCTTCTGCCTCCCCTAGACCCTGGACGTAGGTATCTGTGTCAGCCCCGATCCCTTAAGCACTCCCATTACCCCTTCAGCCTGGACGTAACTACCTGTGACCCCCACGAACCCCCTAAGCCCCCAGGGATCCCTGCAGCCTGGACACAGGTGTCTGAGCACCCCACAAACCCCCTAAACTCCTCGGGACACATCCAGCCTGGATGTATCTGAGCCCCCAGTGAACCGCCTAATCTCCTCGGGACACCGACAGCCTGTACCTAGGTATCTGTGCCCCCCACAAGCCCCCTATAACCACCAGGACCAATCCAGACTAGATGTAGGTATCTGTACCCCCACAGCCTCCCTGGGACTCCTACAGCCTGGAGGTTTGTATCTGTGCCCCTCATGAAACCCCAACCCCCCCTGTCCCTTCCAGACTGGACATAAGTATCTGTGCACCCCACGAACCCCTAAGCACCTGTAGGGAAGTCTACAGCATGGACTTAGGTATCTGGGGCCCCCCAAAGCCCCCTAAGCCCACCAGGGACCCCTATAGCCTAGAGATAAGCATCTGTGCTCCCTGAACCCCATAAGCCCCCCCTGGACCCATCCAGCCTGGACTTAGGTATCTGTGCCCCACATGAACCCGCTAAGCCCCCCAGGGACCTTCTAGCCTGGATGGAAGTATCTGTGCCCCCCACAACCCCTAAGTGCCGAGAAACCCCTCCAGACTGGAAGTAGTTATCTGTGCCCACCAGAAACCGCTTTAGCCCCCCCAGGGACCACTCCAGCCTGGATGCAGATATCTGTGCCCAACACAAACGGCGTAATCCCCCCCCGGGAACCCTCCAGCCTGAACCTAGGTATCTGTGCCCCCCCAACACACTAATTCCCCCTGGAACACCTATTGCCTGGAAGTAGGTATCTCTGCCCCCCACAAACCCCCTAAGCCTCCCAGGGACCCCTACAGCCTAGACGTAGGTATCTCTGCCACCTAGAAAACCCCTAATCCACCCAGGGAACCCTACAGCATGGACCTAGGTATCTGTGCCACCCAGGAACTCCCTAACCCCCCAGGAACCACTCCAACCTGGACATAGATATTTGTGCCTCCCAAAAAACCCTAAGCCCCCCGGGACCCCTAGAGTATGGAGATAGGTATCTCTGCCATCCGCAAAAACCCATAATCCTCTCTGGAACCTCTCCTGCCTGGATGTACATATCTGTGCCCCTCCCCACAAACCACCTAAGCCCCCCGGGACCCCTCCAGCCTGGATGTAGGTATCTGTGCCCCCCCAAAGCCCTAAGCCCCCCCAGAATGCCTATAGCCTGGACGTAGGTATCTGTGTCTCCTACAGTGCCACTAAGCAACCCCCCAGGGACCCCTCCAGGACATACATAGGTATCTGTGCCCCTCACCAAGTCCCTATGCCCCCAGGGATCACTGTGCTCACCACAACCCCCTAAGCGTCCAGGGACCCCTTCAGCCTGGACGTAGATATTACTGTCCTCCAGGAAGACTTTAATCCCCACCAGGACCTCTACAGCCTGGACGCAAGTACCTATGCCCCTCACAACCCCCCTAACTCTCCCAGGGCCCCGCCCATACTGGATGTAGGTATCTGTGACCCTACGAACCACCGTAAGCCCTCGAGGGATCTCTACAGCCTCCACGTAGGTGTGATGCTCTGTGCATTACCCTGTGTGGCCACATGGTGTCACTGTTGCTCCATGCAGGGAAATGTTATGTGCATTACCCTGCGTAACCACGTGGTGTCACTCTTGCTCCATGCAGGAAATGCTCTGTGCATTACCCTGTGTGGCCACATGGTGTCACTGTTGCTCCATGCAGGAAATACTCTGGGCATTACCCTGCGTGACCACACGGTGTCACTGTTGCTCCATGCAGGAAATGCTCTGTGCATTACCCTGCGTGACCACATGGTGTCACTGTTGCTCCATGCGGGGAAATGCTCTGTGCATTACCCTGCGTGACCACATGGTGTCACTGTTGCTCCATGCAGGAAATGCTCTGTGTATTACCCTGTATGGCCACACAGTGCCACTGTTGCTCCATGCGGGGAAATGCTCTGTGCATTACCCTGCGTTACCACATGCTGTCACTGTTGCTCCATGCAGGAAATGCTCTGTGCATTACCCTGCGTGGCCACACAGTGTCACTGTTGCTCCATGCAGGAAATGATCTGTGCATTACCCTGCGTATCCACACGGTGTCACTGTTGCTCCATGCAGGAAATGCTCTGTGCATTACCCTGTGTGGCCACACGGTGTCACTGTTGCTCCACGGGGGAAATGCTCTGGGCATTACCCTGCATGGCCACACAGAGTTACTGTTGCTCCATGCGCGAAATGCTCTGGGCATTACTGTGATGGAGTGGGGACTGTCTGTGTGGGGACTGGGAGAGCAGCTAGTGACTTTAGGTGAGGGACAGGACCTAAGCCTGTAACTTAAGCTAGGCAGCTGGGAGGGGGTCAGCACCTTTGCCCAGGAAGCTGAATAAAGGAAGGGGCTGGCTGGAGGGAGTTAGTTCAGTTTTGGTTTGGAGCTGGGTTGTTGGAATTCAGGGTATCCCAAACTGGTAACTAAGCTTCCTGAACCCCCAGAAGGACTCGATTGAGGGGTCCTGGTTGTTCCCAAAAGCCCTGCTGTATCCTTCGTTCCTGTTGGCCAAAAAAACCTTCTGTTTTACTGGCTGGCTGAGTCACTGTGTGTCCCAGGAAGAGGGGTGCAGGGCCAGATTCCACCACACTACGTGACACCCCCTAAGTCCCTCTGGGACCCCTGCCGCCTGGACGTATGTATCTATGCTCACCACAACCCCTAAGCCATCCAGGGACCTCTCCAGCCCTGACATAAATATTTGTGTCCCTCATGAAGCCCCTAATGCCCACCAGAATGTCTAAAGCCTGGACGTAGCTATCTGTGCCCCCCATGACCCCTAAGTCCCCCAGGCATCTCTACAGCCTCTACATAGGCGTGATGCTCTGTGCATTACCCTGTATGTCCACATGTTGTCACTGTTCCTCTATGAGAGAAATGCTCTGTGCATTACCCTGCATGGCGACATGGAATCACTGTTGCTCCATCCAGGAAATGCTCTGTGCATTTCCCTGCATGGCCACATGGTGTCACTGTTGCTCCATGCAGAAAATGCTCTGTGCATTACCCTGCATGGCCACACGGTGTCACTCTTGCTCCATGCAGAAAATGCTCTGTGCATTACCCTGCATGGCAACACGGTGTTACTGTTGCTCCATGCGCGAAATGCTCTGGGGATTACTGTGATGGAGTGGTGACTGTCTGTGTGGGGACTGGGAGAGCAGCGGGTGATTTTAGGTTAGGGACAGGACCTAAGCCTGTAACTTAAGCTAATCAGCGGGGAGGGGGTGAGCACCTTTGCCCAGGAAGCTGAATAAAGGAAGGGGCTGGCTGGAGGGAGTTAGTTCAGTTTTGGTTTGGAGCCAGGTTGTTGGAATTCAGGGAATCCCAAACTGGGAACTAAGCTTCCTGAACCCCCAGAAGGACTCGATTGAGGGGTCCTGGTTGTGCCCAAAAGCCCTGCTGTATCCTTCATTCCTGTTGGCCAAAAAAACCTTCTGTTTTACTGGCTGGCTGAGTCACTGTGTGTCCCAGGAAGAGGGGTGCAGGGCCAGATTCCACCACACTACGTGACACCCCCTAAGTCCCTCTGGGACCCCTGCCGCCTGGACGTATGTATCTATGCTCACCAAAACCCCTAAGCCATCCAGGGACCTCTCCAGCCCTGACATAAATATTTGTGCCCCTCATGAAGCCCCTAATGCCCACCAGAATGTCTAAAGCCTGGACGTAGCTATCTGTGCCCCCCATGACCCCTAAGCCCCCCAGGGATCTCTACAGCATCTACATAGGCGTGATGCTCTGTGCATTACCCTGCATGGCAACATGTTGTCACTGTTCCTCTATGAGAGAAATGCTCTGTGCATTACCCTGCGTGGCCACATGGAAACACTGTTGCTCCATCCAGGAAATGCTCTGTGCATTTCCCTGCATGGCCACATGGTGTCACTGTTGCTCCATGCAGGAAATGCTCTGTCCATTACCTGGTGTGGTCACAAGGCATCAATGTTGCTCCATGCGGTAAATGCTCTGTGCATTACCCTGCCTGGCCACACGGTGTCACAGTTGCTCCATATGGGAAATGTTCTGTGCGTTACCATGCGTGGCCACACGGTGTCACAGTTGCTCCATATGGGAAATGCTCTGTGCATTACCCAGTGTGGACACACGGTGTCACTGTGGCTCCATGCGGGAAATGCTCTGGGCATTACTGTGATGGAGTAGGGACTGTCAGTGTGGGGGATGGGAGAGCAGGGGGTGACTTTAGGACCGGACACGTGCTCAGCCTGTAACCTGAGCTAGGCGCGGGGAGGGGTCAGCACCTTTGCCCGGGAAGCTGGACACAGGAAATGGCCAGCTGGAGGGAGTTGGGTTAGTTCAGTTTCGGTTTTGGTCTGGGTGGTTGGAATTCAGGGATTCCCAAACTGGGAACTAAGTTTCCTGAACCCCTAGAAGGACTTGATTGTGGGGTCCTGCTTGTGCCTCCAAGCTCTGCTCTATCCTTCGCTCCTGTTGTCCAATAAACCTTCTGTTTTACTGGCTGGCTGAGAGTCACTGTGAGTCCCAGGAAGAGGGGTGCAGGACCGGACTCCCCCACACTCCGTGACAGACCCTAAGCCCCTCCAAGACCCCTGCAGCCTGGACGTAGGTATCTGTGCCTCCCACCAAACACCTAAGACACTCAGAGATTCCTCCAGCCTGAACTTAGGTATCTGTGCCCCCCACAAACCCCCTAAGCCCCCGAGGGACCTATACAGCCAGAACATTGGTATCTGTTCCCCATATAGACTCCATAAGCCCCTTGCGACACTCCAGTGTGCACGTAGGTATATGTGCCCCTCAGAAACCCTCTAAGCCCCCAGGAACCCCTACAGCTTGGACATAGGTATTTGCACTCCCACAACCCCTCTATCCCCCCCCTCCCGGGACATCTGCAATCTGGACGTAGATATCTGTGCCCCTCACGAAACCTCTAACCCCCCCTGGGAACGATACAGCCTGGACATACGTATCTGTGCCCACTCGAACCCCTAAAACCCAATGGTACCCCTACAGCCTGGACATCATAGGTGTCTTTGGCCCCCACAAATCCCCTAAGACTCCCAGGATGCCTCCAGCCTGGACGTAGGTATATTTGCCCCCCACTAACCTCCTAAGCCCTCCTGGTAACCCTACAGCCTGGATGTAGGAATATGTGCCCCCCACGAACCCTCTAAGCCCCCATGGGACCCCTAGAGCATGGAGATTGGTATCTGTGTCCCCCCCAAACTCTCTAAGCCCCCCAGGGACCGCTATGGCCTGGACATAGGTATCTGTGCACCCCAAGGCCCCTAAGATCTCCCGGACCTCTGCAGCCTGGCTGTAGGTGTGACGGTGCTGCCCGTGGGAGCCAGCTCAGCTCACTCAATCAGAGTGAATTGCAAACAAAACAGGGCAGACAAATCCCAAACGCTGCTGGTTATTTCAATACTTAGATTTACCAAGCCAGCACAAAACAGCTTCTGTAGTACCTCACTGGTTACTTAGAAGTTTAAACCACGCAGTTCCCTTAAAGTACCCAGCCTCAGGCCTCCGTCCAGACACACCTGCTGGATATGATGATGATTCCTGAAAATCTTACTTCATCATATAAAAGAAAAGATTCTTCCGATCCCAAAGGATCAGCCACATAACCAGGTTCAATTATAACTTAGATTTTACCTAAAATACATGCTATAGCCAATTCTTATTAACTAAGCTAAAATTTATTAGAAAAGAAAAGAGAGAGAGTGAGTGTTGGTTAAAAGATTAATAGACATATAGACTTGAATTCAATTTTTGAGGTTCAGATACAAAGTAGAGATGAGCTTGTAGTTGCCAAAAGTCCTTTTAGAAATAGTCCATAGGTTATAATCCACTGTCCATATTCAGGGTGGCTCCAGTCAATGACTGGGGATCTCAATCCTTGTGGCTTAAGGTTTCCCCCTCTTGAAACCCAAAGCAGATCTGAGATGAAGAAGGATCGTGTCCCAGGTTCTTAAACATTTCCAGCAGCCTTTCAGCCTGAGAAAACAATAGGCTTAACTCTTCTTCCAAACATCCTGGCAATTAGTACATCCATCAAACAGTTCAGATACAGATTACCACAACCTTCAAAGAGACACAGACAATAATACTATTTCACTCAAGTATCATCATAAATGTTAATATTCTTTTTTTGCTCTTTGAATTAAAAATATAGCAATAGACAAGACTTGTTTGTTGACATCACAAGACCTGAGCAAACACCTCCCCTTCTACCTCTAACACTGCAGACTTGCATTTCAAAGCTCTGTTCATTTACATATCTTGTTAACCAGTTTTTAAGGTTCACCCACGGGTCAGGTCAGTCGGTGAGGTGAGTTAATTAACTCTTTCTGGCCCTGTCACCTTTCAATGAGATATTAGATTATACTTATGTCAGGGACTCTAACCCAGACGGCAAAGTTCGTTGTCTGACCGCGAGAGAGACAGGCAACACCAGCAAGGTCCGATCAAAAGCTCTTTATTGACAAGTGCACGCATCAATAGAGAGCAGCTCGTCTCCAGAGAGAACCAGCCTGCTCTTTACTTCTTAGTATAAGCCTATATAGACAGTTCCGTCGCGTCATAAATTATTCACTGGAGCAACCCACCCCCTTCTTCTAACAACTAGAAACTAGACACCTTTAGTATACATGCATGCCTAAAGTTAGAAATGTAGGGGAGTTAAAAACAAACAAAGAACAAAACCAGGGAGCGAAAACAAGGAGGCTGGGAAACTAGGACTCTTATCAGTTCTTCGAAGGAGCTGCCCGAACACAGCACATCTGGTACTATGCCAGGAATGCAGCTTCTCTCTTATCTCACTTTTTCCCAGCGCTTGTGAGACATGCTGCTGCCTCTCAGTGTTTTCCAATCAGGGATTACCCACAAACCTCTGTTAGCCTGACTTTGGTCAGGTTGGCATACCTGGTTTTGTCTGCTATATCTTTATTCAGGCCTAACAATTATAATGTCACAGTCTCGGTGAGTTGACTGCTGCAGCTCCCCGTAGACTCTGCCTGCGCCTCTCACCGAGCTGGAGTACAGCAGGCGAGGGGAGAGCACTCAATGTATTGCATCTACACTAGACGCGATATATCAACCCCCGCTGGATCGATCACTGCCCACCGATTCGGCAGGTGGTATAGACATACCCCGAGTATCTGGTGATCGGAGCTGGACCCCTGAGGGGGACACATTGAAGGAACTCAGGGGTTAAGGTGCCTCTATTGTCAACTGTCAGGGCTGCTGTGGCTCAGAGGAGGGTGCCTGACTGCCTGGCAGGCTTAGGCGCCGCAAGCCTTGGAGGTGGGAGAAGTGAAGCGGCCACGGCGTGCTCGGGGTGCTCGTGCTCGGAGCAGGGGTGAGCTCGGGCGAGGGGGGTGCCGCAGGGCAGAGCAGGAGAGTTGCCACAAGAGGGGAGCCTCAGGGTGGAGGGGGGAGCTGCCACGGGTGGGCCGACTCAGGGCAGGGGTGCGGGGGAGGGGAGGGTGCAAGGTGGAAGTTTCGCCTAGGGCATGAAACTTCCTTGCACCGGCCCTGCCCCACGCCCTGCCTGCAGCCAGCCCTGCACCCCCTGCCCTGCCCTGCCGGTAGTCAGCCTCTGTCTCCAGCCAGCCCTGCACCTTCTGCTCTGCCTGCACCAGCCGCATCCTCCCTGCCCTGTCTCCAGCCAACCCCTGATGCACCCCCTTGCCTGAAGCCAGCCAGCCACGCAGCCCTTGCCCTGCCTGAAGCCAGACCCTACCTCCAGCCAACCCCACATCCACTGGTGCCCTGCACTTCCCAGGGTAGTAACCCTGCACATCTGCTTCAATGAGAGGGGCAGGGAGCAGCTGGGACCCACACATGTGCACACCCTAGGGTGACCAGACAGCAAGTGTGAAAAATCGGGACAGCGTGGGGGGTAATAGGATCCTAGATAAGACCCCAAAATTCGGACTGTCCCTATAAAATTGGGACATCTGGTCACCACAGCACACCCCCAGGACTCCTGAGTTCCATTGCTGGGTTTCCTATTGGTTCCTCTGCTGGTTGTTTTCCTTTTCCTGGGGACTTTGGGCAAGTTGCTCCCCACTCTCGGGCTCTGTCCCCAGCAGTCAAATGGGGATTTCATACCTTCCCGCTATTGGAAAGTGCTGGGAGAATCCCCCAGCAAAAGCTGCTCTGACAGTGCTAAGCAGCATCTGACCATTCAAGGTCGGAGCTCACTGCCCAGGAGGAGTGCTTGGCTCTGGGGTTTCACTTCAGCCCAGTGTAGAGAGAGAGCCCTAACCATGGAGTTTGGCTCAAGAAGACCAAGTCTCCAATTTGTTAAGGGTGTTTTGAATTTCAATCCTGTGCTCCAAAGTGCTTGGTGTCAGTTGTAAACTTTAGGAGCATGCTCTCCACTCCATTTTCCAAATCATTCATGAAAATATAGAATAGTACCTGACACCGGACTGATCCCTGCCAGACCCACTAGGTTCACCCTCCCCGTTGGGCAGCTAAACATGGAGAAGGGCTCCTGGAGTCTTGGCTTTCAACCAGCTCTGCACCCACATTACACTGATTGCAGCTGGACTACATTTCCCTCGTTTGCTTCTGAGAATGTCCTATGGGACTGTGTCAAAAGCCTTAGTAACACCAAGCTAGATCCCTTCTATTGTTTACTCACCTCTACCAGGCCCAGAACTCTGCCAAAGAAGGAAAGAGGATTGGTTTGGAATGATTTGTTCTTGACAATTCCACGCTCACTAGTCAGAAGAACCAAATCATCCTGTAGGTGCTGCTGACAAACTGAGTGTTTAAGAATGTATTGCAGGATCTCTCCAGCTATGGCAGTCAGGCTAGCTAGTCTGTAAGTCCCAGAGGTCTTTTTGTTCCCCTTTGAAAGATAGGTCCTGTCTTGTTCATGGATGGGAAGATGTTCTTTTTCAGGGGTCTCAGACGAGAACTGGGGCACAACACCTGGTTTGTTAAGGCCACAAAAACGGAGGCAGGAACCTCTTCTCTGCTGCTGGCAAAGAACCACAGGTACCTAAAAGATAGGGACTCACATCTTTGAATGGGCTTTAAAAAGGCAGTGGTTAATAAGTTTGGCCCCGACCATTTCTTGTTTCCACAGACTAGACATTTTAGCAAACTTTAGAATTCCTTGGTGCTAAACACTGTGAAACTCCCCTTTCTCCTTCCCAGAGGGCTTTAATACCCCTTATCTCACTTGGGCTCTAAACTGCCCATAGTTCGAGAACTGTTCCTGTTCCGATTGGACAGATGGGAGAAGGGAAGTGACCTACCCAAGGCCTACACAACAAGGCGATGGCAGAGCCAGAAAGAGAAGCAACCAGTTCTGACTCCTGTTCTAACAGATGAAAACACCCCAGAGCCCAGGAATCGAGATGGTGGGAAAATTTCATTCAAACCTTTTCTGTCCGAAAATCCCATTTAGACTAAACCAGTTTGTTTCTCAAAATCATAACAAGTGGGATGAAAGATCTTTGCAAAAATATTTTGTTGCAAAACAAAAGCATCTCCTCTTTGTCAGAGTGTGTTAAATTGTCTCCTCGCACACAAAGAGGAGACACTTACATCTCAACCATTAGATAAGATGATTCAATCTGAGCTAAGTCGTTGCTACTATTAACAATTTCAAAATAAAAAAATACAAATAAAATAGATGATTTCAGCTAATCTATTATGTCATAATCTGGGAAACTTCATATTATGCACTACTTCTAGTGACACTCCCAAATGGATCCGCATCCTTCACCCACCATGAGGTAGGTAAGAGCGGATCATTATTATCCCTACTTGAAAGAGGGAGAAGCTAAGGCTGAGAAAGGAGAATTGACTTGTCTTAGGTCACACAGCCCGTCAGAGGCAGTGTTGGGAATAGGACCGAAGAGCCCTGATTTTCAAACAAACCATCGGATCTTGAATTTCAGACATTGAATGACCTGAATACTGTGCTCTCAGATGAGCTCCAGACCAACAACAGTGACAGTAATTATTCAGCAAGTATTTGAGGAGAACTGCAATGTTAGAGGGAATCATCAACTGCTCAGAGACAATTAATGCAGAGAAGCAGCAAAATTAATCAAAGATAGAACTGGTTCTGACTTATTTACTTGATCTTAAAAGAGAACAACAAGGACCTGAGTCTCCTCCCTGTCAACATCCCCCTGCTCAACCAATCAGGGTAGAGACGGAGGACGGGAGGCTGAGGGTTCTCACCAGAGAGCCCAAAGGATGGCCCAGGTCACCGGTGGGGATCACTGCCCGAGCACTATTTCAGTCCCACATTTTTGGGTGGACCTTCCATAGTGGGAGCTGCAGAGGACTTCCCTGCAACACACACACACACACCTCCGTCCTGTTGTTGGGAAGGGAACAGGAGAAAGGACAAAAGAAGCAAGAGAAGAAGAGGAGGGAGGGATGGAGGAAGAGGTGAAACAAAAAGGACAAACCCTAATGTCCCCAGCGATTCTAAGGGACAAAATCCCAGGTGCGCACTAAAATTCTGCCTCAAGCTCGTGTTTTCCATGCCTAGAATTCACTTGTCACCAGATAGATCAGACTGAACAGGTTTCAAACCTCCAGGAGGCTCTTACCTTCTAAACAGGGACGGCTGTTTTCTAGTAAAATCACTACAAGGGAAGGAGGAAACTCGAAAGAGGTTCCTCCTGGCGCTCACGTCCATGACCCCAAATAATCTCTCAGTCCTCAAAGAGAGACCTGGAGAAGGAAACGTGCTGAAGCAAAGCCACAGAGGTCTCTGAGGTTTCCCTGGCCCCTCGCCCCTGTCCTGCCTGGCTGATGTCAGCATCTCTCTGTGAGGTCACCACCTCCCCACCACCTTTGACCAATATTCTGAGGTCCTGCAAACGGCCTTTGTGATGTCACTGCCACACCCCTCCCTTGCTGGGCTAATGTCCTGCCCCTGGCCAGGCACTTTGGAGGTTTGAGCTACTCCCTGTGGATCACCCCACTCAAGGAGCGTTCGTTCTAGGCAGCAAGCCGGCTAGACAGGAAAACATCAGACGCTGCTCCCAATGCTACACTCAGTTTTTCAGAAATTAGTCGACTTCATGGTCAGAAGACACCATTAGAGCATCTAACCTGCATATCACAGGCCTCCTGTATGACATAACAGCTACTTTGGGGGCAAACACATTCCAGAAAGGCATCTAGTCTTCATTAAATGACATCAGGAGATGGTGAATCCACCACTTTCCTTGGTAGCTTGCTCCTGTGGTGAATCATCCTCGCTGTTGACTATTGTGCCTCAGTTGTAATATGAATTTGTCTCTTTTCACTTTCCAGCCATTGGGTCTTGTTATGCCTTTCTCTGCTCCATTCAAGAGCCCGTAAATACCCAATCTTTTCTCTCCATTAAGGCCCTTCAACATTTCAATGAAATCACCTTTCAATCTTCTTTTGATAAGCTAAACAGGTTGAGCTCTTTCAATAGCTCACTGGAAGGCATTTTTCTCCAGCCCTCAGAACATTTGGTGGCTCTTTGCTGCCCTAGCTCCAATTTCACAACATCTTTTTCAAATGAGGATACCAGAACTGGAGGCAGTATAAAGGTTGTATAAAGGTAAAATTAAATAGGTTGCAGAGGAGTTTTTTTTAATTTCGGCTTTTGTTGCTAAAAATTTTGTCTCTCTGCGGTGAGAAAAAACACTCCCCGAATGCCAAAATTTGAGCCATGAAAAGTGGCAGTGTGAACAGCGCATCATAGGTGGAGCTGTGCTCCCAGTGACAAAGCTCCTGCCCCTCATTGGAGGTAGTTTGGCTTTGTTGCAGGGGAAGCTCTCTCTCAGCGATAAGGACGGCCACACAGCGCACCTTACAATGGCATGGTTAGAGTGGCACAGCTGCACCGTGGTAAGGTGCGCGGTGTAGACACAGCCTCAGAGCTGAGGAAAGCCGACAGGCGCTGAGGAGCACAGGGCTCAGACAGAGACATCCGTTAGGAGAGGAACTATTCACAGGGATTCTCTATAGCCTAGTAAGGTGGAGAGGATGGAAGATGATAATGTACAGGTAGGTTCTGATGAGAAACAGTGAAATGAAAGAGTCTCCCTCAATTACATCATGAAATAGCAGACAGCTAAAATGGGACACATTTTAGAAGTGCTTAAATACAAACGCTAAACGTCTAAGTACTAAGACTGGTGAATTTGAGTGCCTGGTATTGAGTGACGATATTGATAGAATAGGCATCACAGAAACCCTTGCACCCCCTCCTGCACCCACATGGGGAGACTGACCTGTGTGCATGGAGCAGCTGGCATTGCTGCCCCCCACTCCTCCCTGGAACACTGCTCATCTGGGCACCCCTAGGGGCTGTGGGATGTGGGGGCAAGAAGTGAGATCATCCGAGCTCCCTGCATCCAGGTCACTTTCCTCAGCCGGGCTGCGTAGCGGGAGGGCAGAGAGCAACAGCTTCTGATGCTCCCCTCACAGCACAGCCCAAGTGGGAAAAGTGACCAGGACGCATGGAGCACATAGGGTTGCTCCTTACTCCCCTCAAACCTCTATGGACCCATGGAGGAGCATTGGGGCAGGGGAGAGCAGTGAGCACCTTTGCACTGCCACACGGTGCCCTTTGACCCCTGGAGCCCTGGGCGGCTATCGGGGGGCACCACCCCTAAGGCCGGCCAGGCTCCCCAGAACGAGCAGCAGAAAACACAGAGACTGGCCACACACTGAGCAGTGGTAGCCTGGGCGGCTCGTAATGGAGGCTCAGGGGGGAGGGGCGTCATAACATTTTTTCCCAGATTTGGACCTTAGCGTCCAAAATATGGGTGTTAGCATGAAAACCTCCAAGCTTAGTTACCAGCTTGGACCTGGTAAAGCTGCCACCAGCCAGGGATTTATACAGTGCCTGGCTCGCTGTGGTCTCCCCAAAACCTTCCCCGGGGGACCCCCAGACTCAGATGCCTTGAGTCTCACAACAAAGGGGAATAAACCATTTCCCTTCCCCCTCCTCCCCTCCAGGTGTTCCCTCCCTGGGTTCCTGGAGAGATATACAGAAGCAAGCTCCGTGAATCTAAACAGAGGGACTCCCGCCTCCCTGTTTCCAGTCCTGGAAATAGAAGTACCAAGATAGCTAATCTTTCTTCCCCCTTACCCAGAGGGTATGCAAAGTCAGGCTAGTAAATCTAACACAACGAGATTTTCCCCCTGACTTCTTCCTCCCACCAATTCCCTGGTGAGCTGCAGACTCAATTCCCTGGAGTCCCCACTAAAGAAAAAATCCAACAGGTCTTAAAAAGAAAGCTTTATATAAAAAGAAAGAAAAAGGACATAAAAATGGTCTCTCTGTATTAAGGTGACAAATACAGGGTTATTTGCTTAAAAGAAAAAAATGAATAAACAACCTTATCCAAAAAGAATACAGTTTAAACATTCCAGCAACTACACACATGTAAATACAAAAAAAAACAATATAAACTTATTGTCTTATTATCTTTGTACTTACAACTTGGAAACAGAAGATTAGAAAGGCAGGAGATAGAAAAATCACTCTCATAGCCGAGACGCCACAGACACAAGACAAAGAACAAAGAACTCACACACAAACTTCCCTCCACCCAGATTTGAAAAAGTCTTGTTTCCTGATTGGTCCTCTGGTCAGGTGTTTTAGGTTACTGGTGTTACCCCTTTATAGGTAAAAGAACATTAACCCTTAGCTATCTGTTTATGACAAGGGGGCTCAGCCTCCCCAAACCTTGCACTGCCAAGGGGACAGTGGGGCCCATGATCAGGGGCCCTGGCCAAGTTAGGTCCCCCTGGAAAAATCTCCCCTATGTCAGCCCCAGGGCTGGAGGAGCTCCCACTCCCTGCTACAGCCCGGGGGCTGCAGCAGGGGCACAGAGCTTCTCTGGTCTCAGGGCCACAGCGGGGCAGGGGTAAAGGAGTGATAGGGTGGGGCTGGTGGGGGAAGGGGTGGAACAGAAGTGACAGTGGATGGGGCCATGGGTGGAAGGGGGTAGAGCCACAGACAGAAGGTAGGGGCATGGTTCTGGTGCTGGGGCCCCCACACTTGTTCTCCCTTTCCCGGGGGTTTGGCATCACTAGCCCCGGCTTAGCGAGTAGGGTTCAGTGGTCCCCATAATGTGGGGTGCGACTCCTAGGGGGACACAGAGGAACATTCATGGGGGCACCTCAGGACCTGAGCCAGCCCACATAGAGGGCAGGGAGGGAGCACCACTCTGCCACAGCTCTTCCCCAACCCCACCCTCAGCCTGAGACTCTGGCTCCCAGCCCGGCGTCGAGCCCTTTACCCCTGTCCGCACCCCTCACCCCAGCAAGCAACAGCCCCACTCCTCCCAGCCCCGGTTCTTGACCGTGGCTTCCGAGGGGCCACAGCCATGGCTAAGAGGGCACAATGTGAAATGTTTGGGGACCACTGGTTTAGGGTGACATCCTCAATCACTTCTCTGCAGTCCAATAAAAGCTATTCCTCACTCACCTACCCCTCCATCAGGACGGACTAGGTATGTTCTGCTGCCCTTCACTCATACAGGAAGGAGAATAACATTTCATTCCACTCAATCCTAAAGTCATTTGTAACCCAAGACCATCCCAAACTGGTCATTTTGGGGAAGCGGCACCATCATGCTGCATAGCTAGGCAGAGTAGGTGTGTCTATGCAAACACGGTCTGTTCCTGAAGTCTTTCCTCAGCTCCTCACTAGGTGAGAGAGGGGAGCTCATTCGGACCCTGCTTTCGCTTAGTATTTAATAACTCCTTAGTGTCCCTATCTCTGCCGGCCTTAGATTTCTCCTCCTGTCCGTTTTTTGACAGCTCAGATGAGGTGACCGAGTGGTTAAGGTGATGGACTGCTACACCATTATGCTCTGCCTGCAGGGGTTCAAATCCCATTCTCATCAGAGGCATTTAGTCTTCACCCTCCTTTATAGACAACCATCTCCCCCTTTGGTACAATAACAGATCAAACAATGTTGCTTGTGTTACCCAAAATTGGGTCAGTTAGTAAGCTTAGAGAGGACTAATAATGCCCCTCCTCCCCAGAGTTTGGCAGAAAGCAGCACATTTATTAGCTTGATAGCTAAGCTCAAAAGAAGGGATGGGGGAGGGTGTCACACTCATACTCACGCTCCCAGGACAGGCCTGGCAGTGGAGATGTCAGGATCCTTTAAGGTAAGTGTCCCACAGCGCAGCGATGGACGGTGCGATGAAGATCAGTCTCCCTGAGGTGCAACAGAATGTAACACAGCGAACCACTGGCCAGATGGGCCGGGTGAAGGGCATTCACTGGAGGTACAAAGGAGAGTGGGAAAGCCACTTCACAGGCATTCAAAGCGGGAAAGGACACAAGCTGGGGGAGTTTAACAGACCTTTTGAGCATACAGGTTATATAGAGCATACAGATCACTGCTGCTCCTACAACATGATAAGTTCCCAAGCAGCATGTTTCTTACTTTGCCCATCTGTCAATTTTGATGATTATTGATGGAAATATTTTGCCATTGGGTTGTGTTTACACAGAAATTGACATTTACCAACAAATACACAATTCTTCCAAGCCTGCCTAGTCTGCAGTTGATGGGTTTAGAGGGACACATTCACTCTTCCAGGTCCCCATTCCAGGCCTGTGCTCTCCAGGTTGTCAACTTCCCGCACTGCTGGGATCCTTCCCTCATCTCCCCCCAACCACTGCCCCACCCCCACTTCTGGGGTCCCCTCCCTACACTGTCTAACTCCACTGCTGGCAGGATCCCTTCCTGTTCCTTTCATTTCCTGCCTCCACTCTGGGCAAAAGCACTGCACTCTTCCCACACCAGAAGTTGAACCCAGGCCACCTGGGTGAAAACCAAGAATCCTGACCACTAGCCCATATGGGACTATTGTTGCATCTGACTAAGTGGGTATTCACCCACGACAGCTCATGCTCCAATACGTCTGTTAGTCTAGAAGGTGCCACCGGATTCTTGGCTGCTATTATTACTACAACTCAGGCCTTGGCTACACTGGAGAGTTACAGTGCAGGTGGTGGCTTTACAGCGCTGTAACTTACTCCCCGTCCACACTGGCAAGGCACATACAGCGCTGGATCTCCCTGGCTACAGTGCTGCATGTGCTCCACCTCGACGAGAGGAATAAAGAGAACAGAGCTGGTGATGCAGCGCTGGGGTGCCAGTGTAAACAGTGATTAATCTTACTACGCTGTCACTGACCTCCGGAACCTTCCCATAATGCTTTTAAGTAGAGATAACGCTCTTTGTTTTGGTGTGATGCCTCTGTTTGCTTTGCTGTGAGCTCAAGGCTCCCGGAGCTGCTTATCTAAAAACCAAACACAGTTACTGTTTGCAGTGAATGAGCAGAGGCAGGGGGATCCCTTTGGAACACCCACAGCTGGTGTTTGCTTGAGGAGAGAAGCAGCCGGGTGGGCACGGGGGAGGGGGGGTCTGTTTTGGATCAGTGGCTTATCTGGTCTGTGAGGAAAAAAACAAAGGCGGCTATTTGCATTTAGTGAATGAGAGAGGGGTGGGGGAGGAGGCTTGAACTTGCCAGGCAGGGAGCTGACACAGTGTCAGCTCCAAAAATCCACTCGCTCTGTCTCCCCCACGCTCCGTGTCACACTCCACCCCACCCTCCTCTTTTGAAAAGCACATTGCAGCCACTTGAATGCTGGGATAGCTGCCCATAATGCACCACTCCCAACAGCGCTGCAAATGTGGCCATGACAGAGTGCTGGTAGTTGTCAGTGTGTCCACACTGCAGCGCTTTCCCTAAACAGCTGTAGGAAGACAGCTTTAACTCCCAGCGCTGGACAGCTGCAAGTGTAGCCAAACCCTCTCTAAGCCGACCCCTTATGAGAACAGCAGGGACTAGCATGACTAGATGTCCCGATTTTTGGGTCTTTTTCTTATATAGGTGCCTATTAACCCCACCCCCATCCCAATTTTTCACATTTGCTGTCGGATCACCCTAGCAGGGGTTGCACACAGGGCTGCATTAACCTTCAGGTGCTGAGGTTTCCCTCTCTCCATTCCTAGAGCCTGTGATCAGGAAATAGACATCAGGGCTCCCAGGTGCTGCACAGACCATGACTGAGATCAGACCCCATATTATGCAAGGTGCTGTACAAACCCTGGGCAACACTGAGACACCCAGGAGGTTCCCCTCAATTTCCCTGAGCCTCTGCTGCCCAACTTCTTCTGAATCCCTCTGGCTCACCCCCCCCCCACACAAAAAAACCCCACCTTTCCAAACAGTCCTTCTTTCCTTGCCCCCTGACTCTGGTTTCACACCCTGGGACCATCTCCTCTCTTTGTCTCTCCCCCTCCAGGTGAAGCAGAGATGGAGGCAACTTCAGCCACTGGAGTCAACCTCAGCGAGCACTGCAGCCGGCCCCGGGGGAGGGGGGTGTTTGCAGACACAGGAAGGGAGCAGGGGGTGCTGGGAAGAAGGCGGCAGGAGAACAAAGCTCAGAGACCCAACATGGGGAAATTCCAGGGGGCGGGGCTCTGACACATCCCAGGTGCGGGCAGCTCCTGGGGGCGGGGCTCTGGCTCAGCTCGGGGGCGGGGCAGCTCCTCGGGGCGGGGCTCCAGCACAGAGCAGGGGCGGGGCAGCTCCTGGGGGCGGGGCTCCAGCACAGAGCGGGGGCGGAGCAGCTCCGGGGGGCGGGGCTCTGGCACAGCCCGGGGGCGGGGCAGCTCCTGGGGGCGGGGCTCCGGCACAGCCCATGGGCAGGGCAGCTCCCGGGGGCGGGGCTCTGGCACATTGTCGCAGAGCCCGGGCTGAACAGCTGCTTCCTGGTTCTCCACGTGCTGCCAGCAGTGCTGGAGCTGCCCGAGCCGCTGTTCTCAGCTGCAGCCAGGATCTGCCCCCGGCCCCGCTGGGATCCAGGTGGGGACAGAGACTGGGGCCCGGGGGTTTCCCTTGGTGTGGTTGGCGGGGGCGGGAGGGGAGAAGCCGGATCTGCAGGCGGGGGAAGGGCGGTGGGACATTGTGACCCGGAGCCCCCGGGGAATGAGAGGCGCTCGGGGGCAGGAAAGTGACTGTGCCCCAGGGAGCCTGGGAGAAGCCTTGAACGAGCCTCGGCCCCAGTGGAGCTGCAGGAGGATCCGCCCGCCCACCCCGCTGGGATGGGGGGGCCGGGGCCCGGCCCTCGTGTGGGGGGGAGGGGCGGACCCCGGGCCCGGCGGGGGGGGGGCCGGTGTATTAAATCCCTCTTCTTACCAATGTGCTACTCCCGGGCACTGCGCATGCCCAGTAGCAGCCGCTGAAGCCGCTGCCCTTCCCCCTGCCCGGACCAGCCGTAACGTTCCGCCGGGCGCTGGGGGCGGGGCTGGAGCGGGGCGGGGGAGTAACAGGGAGCGTGGGAGGGGCGGGCGCAGAGCAGGAAATTGATGGGCGGGGGTCGTGGGGGGCTAAAGGGCACAATCCGGGCTGGGGGGAGGAGCAGGAGTTGAGCTCAGGGGGAAGCGCTGGCAGAGCCCCCCCCTTTGGTGTGAGGGCGGAGGTGTCGAAGGGGGAGGAGAAGCCGTAGTTGCAGGGGGGGGAGGTCACTGGGGTGGGGGTGTAGATCTGTCTCTGTGCAGCCAGGACATTCCCGGCGTGGGAGGGAGGTGAGTTAACTGGATCCTGTCCCTGTTTTTGCCACTTCCTCCCACACACACATTCTCTCAAGATTTCCCCTTTTCTCTCTGATTATCACACGTGGCTATAAAATCCAGGGAGATTCTCCTCCCCCCCCAATGATCAGCTCTATAATTGCCTCTGATTTTCCCTTTTCTCTCCATACTTCTCAAATGTCAATTTAAAATCTCTCCGATGGGGGGTGGATTTTCCCACCCATTTTATCTGCAGCGATTTGTCCTTGTTTGGGTGGGAAATTATTGCCCTGGGTCATTCCCCAGAACATGGCTCCCACTGGAGTGGGATGGGATGAGGTTCCCGTTCTTTGCCAGGGCAGGGAAGGGAAGGGAGGAGCACATCCCCCATGTAGACTGCCCAGACCCCAATTCCCCTGCAGCCCCCTTCCATTGTCCAGGGAGCCTTCCAGCTCCCCCCCCCGCCCTTAAATCAGCTCCTCAAAGGGCTCTGAGCTGCTCACGTGAATGGTTGCCCCGTGGCCGGGGGGGGGACCATCACATTCTGTTTATGTATTGGACAGTCATATAAAATCCAGTCCAACAGTCCCCCTTTTCCACTAGTTATTTAATAGCAACATCAAATCCCCTCCGATCTTGGTGGTTTTCTCTCATGTTATCAAATGTTGTTTGTGACAGGGTTCTCTCTGCGTGTGTCAAAGACTGATATAAAATACCCCAAACATTTGCCCCACTTCTCTCTAGTTGTTTTATTTCTAATTGAATATGATGGGTTGTTTCCCAATGTGCTAAGATGCAGCCGCCTCTGGGGTGGATCCATGGTGGCCATTATTTGCTAGTGACAGCCCGTGGATCTTTCTTGCCCTCCAGGCCTTCCATTCTCCTGTTAAAGAAGCACTCCCCAGGCTCCCTCTGCCTGTGTGACTGGCCAGCAGGAGGTGGTGTTAACTTTCTAGCCACTTCTCACACTCTGTGAGGTAACACTTGCAGGGGCAGGGAAGGTGTCTGTGTGGGGAGATTGCAGCTGAAGGGGCATTGTGGTAGAGGGAGGCCTCTGGGTGGCTGGGCAGGGGTACCCTGGTCAGGTTGGTGGGTTGTGGAGGTTTGGGGTTTTCGGGGGTGGTGGGTCTGATGTGCCCATCCCTGAGGCTATGGGTCCTGGAGGTGGGTATCGCTGGGGGGCCTGGTGGCTGCAGAACAGTGGGGGTGGGTGTCTCTTGGGGAGGCGGGACAGAGGGTTAGAGGGAGCCTGGTTCTGTGCCAGGGGCTCTGTCTGTGCTTCCCCCGCTGGTTCCTGGTTTTGTTGCCATGCCCAGTGCACAGAGCTGGGGGAGGGGATCCCTGGCACTAGGTGAGGGCATGCCAGGGAAGCAGAGTGATGGGTCGCCACTGTAAAGCATCAGGGGGTCACACTGGGCAGAGGAGGGGGTCCCAGGCAAATGTCAGGGTAGATCGTTCTGGAGGGTGGGGAAGTTCCTAGGCAGGCAGTGAGGGACTGAGTTCCCAGTGGGGGGTGTCCCTTGAGGGGGTGCCTGGCTGCTGGGGGCTCTTGGTGGGGGGAACCCTTTGGGATTCCCAACCTGGCAATCATGGTGTGGTGGGGGTTCTCTGGCCGGTGGGGCTTTGAGGGGTATCTGGGGTCCCTGGCCAGGGACTCTGGGGGCTGCGTCCCAGGGGAATATCTGATGGGATCCTGGCTGGGGGGTGTCTGGGGCCCCTGGCTGGGGGGTCTGGGCTCTGGGTACTAGGGGGTGTCTGGGGGCTGCTGCTAACCATGATCCTTCTCTCTGGTCAACTTGTACCAGAGTCCTGGCTCCTAGTCACCAGGTCACCAAGTTCATTCCCCAGTCACGTGCCCTGTCACTGTGCTAACTTTCTGTCCACTTAGCAAACACTGTTAGTGTGAATTCACAGAATTTACTTTTCTCCTCTTTTGAAAACTGCAGGAACTTTCGGTTCCGTTTGGAAAATTTTTGCCCCCAGTCCTTGTACTAGATCTGCGGGGGTGAGGGAGGTGGGAAGGGAGTCAGCACTGCCACACGATGGTCTTTTCCACAGCGTTCTGAACTCATTCTTTCTGAAATCCGGTGTCATTGAGACCGTTGTTAATCCAGAGTCACTGTATGGAAAGACAAGAAGTGATTCCAGATGGACAGTGGGTCAAATGAGATCAGCCATTCTCCCTGTGAGGAGGGGCTCCCATTAGCTGCTCTCCCCAGAGAGCTAAAGGAGGGAAGCTGCTCATACACTCCGTCCCTCTCTGCTCAGGATATTGGGGTTCAGCTTCCTGGGTCAGATGCTGCAGCCTCCATTGTGATCTGGGAGACCAGGCTTGGCAGCTGCTGCTCCCCCAGTGGGGCTCTGTGCTGGGAAGTGACCTTAATTAAAGCTTCTTCTCTGCCCGGCCCAGGGGATGACTTTCTGCAGCTGGTCCTAGCCCCCTAGGGCAGTCCTGGGCCCTGTTACTACTAAATTCTGAGCCAGAGTCTCCAGGTAACTGAAAGACCTCAGGGAATGTCCTAGGGTCTGGCAAGAAAGTGACTCTGCACAAACAACACCACCTCATTTCTCCTCCCATTAGCGGTTGCCAGGAGGAAATCCAGCCATGGGAGAGCAAAGCCCCCAGGAATGGGACTGTCCCAGCCAGAGGGGCAGGGAGAGAGGACAGGGGAAGGAGAGGCTGAAAGGGGGAGTGGGAGAAATGAATGTGGGGGAGAGATTTCCAGCTCTCTAGTCCACCTAGACACATGTATTGCTGCATCCTGGGGCAGAACCACTTTCCAGTGAACAAAACAAGGATCAGACAGAGCAAAAGCCAGTTCCTGACTCCATATTCCCCCTGCTGGGGTGTGGCTGCCGTGGGGTCAGTGTCTGAGGGAATCCCCCACAGTGACTCCTTTGGTTCTGCTCTTTTCTAGCCTTGTGTTCAGAGAAGGGGTGAGGGGAGAGAGAAGGGAGGTTAAAAATGTGTCTGTGGACTTAGCCTGGCAGGAGGGGCCAGGTCTAAATTGTAATAAACAGATTGAGCATTTCCCAGCATGACAGAATCTAGGGTGTCTGTCTGCAGGGAAAGGGCCTGGGGGAATTGTGAGGTTTGGAGGTTTGGAGGTGGAAATGCCCTAATTTGTGAAGAGAGAAAATAACCCACCTACATGGAGCTAGTCAAACTGACCAGACTCCTAGTGCTGGAACCTGACCTCACTAACCATCAGCTGCTGTGAGATATAACGGGGACACCCATGAGTCAGGCTTATTGGAGCTGCCTCTCCCTTCATATCCCACTCCTCACAATGAGGAGGGTGTTGGGCATCCTACCAGCGAGCTCTCTCTGGGCCCTGCTAGGGGCTCCATCTCCTGTATCAGTCAGTGGCTAGTAGGGGGGTGATGGATATGCTGGGAGAGATAAGGGGCTCTCTCTTCATCCCCTCACCCTGGCAATTGCTGGATACTCTGAGCCAGGTCGAGGTGGGACTCTCCTGACTATGATCCACCCAGAGCTTCCATTTGATTCACTCTTCTCTGCCACAAATAGTGGGGCTGTGAGTGGGGCAGCAAGTCCTTAGTGTTGGACTCTTACTCTTTCAGGGGCTGGTGACCTTCAAGGAGATGGCTATGTATTTCACCAGGGAGAGTGGGCTCTGCTGGACCCCACTCAGAGAGCCCTCTACTGGGATGTCATGCAGGAGAACTATGAGACTGTGACCTCGCTGGGTAAGGGTTCCTGTCCCTTCTGTTCTTGGAAGGGGAAATGAAGAGTGAAGGTTCACGCCACCCCCACAATGCCATCTGTACCCTGTCCTGTTTCAGCATCACCCCAATAGGCCAGTGACACACGTAATACCAGAGACCCTCCTCTGCTGCAGAACACTTTGGGAACAGAGCACAGGAGCCGTATTGCACAGTGTCAAATATCTCCTGTTTGCTCAAGTGAAACTGGGGGGTTAGGTCTGGCATAACTGTCCCATACCCCTAATCATTTTTCTTGCCCTTTTCTGAACCTTTTCCAATTCCAATATATCTATTTTTGAGACGGGGTGACATGTGCATGCAGTATTCAAGATGTGGGTGTATCATGGATTTATTTGCTGTTTTTACAAATATGATCTATGAGATATTCTGTCATATCTATCACTTTCTTAATTATTTCCTACATTGTTCACTTTTTTTCACTGCTGCTGCACATTGAGTGGATGTTTTCAGAGAACTATCCACAGTGACTCCAAGATCACTCTCTTGAGTGGAAACAACTTATTTAGACCCCATCATTTTGTATGTATAGTTGGGATTGTGTTTTCCAATGGGCTGCACTTTGTGCTATCCTGTCATCTAGTACTGCTGAGATCCTGGATTCAGTAATATCCCTGCCCTTCCTGTTCCCTTTCTCCACCGAACCCCGCCAGCCCATGCTTCCTGTTCCCAGCTTCCCCAGGATTCTCGCACTGTCTCTGAACCTCTCTGTCAGCAAGAAGCAGTGCCCGGGGACACATTGGCCTCTGTCTGGAGTCTTCGATTTCTGGGACATGGATTTACTTTCTCTGTGTTGTAAGAGGCTCTGTCATAATGAGTGTCTGTGATGTTACCCAGAGTACAATCTGGACTGTTAAATAGCTGTACCTCAGTCCTCCAGCATGGGGTGCATTTTCCACTGTTTCCCCGCGTGAACAGGCCCTCTTGGCCAATTAACACACAGTCTCCAGCATGTAACTCACTCCCAGCTACACAGTATTGAGTGCTGCTAGACAGCCACTCATGAATTACACCTCAGGAGAAAACCAGCAAATTCTCAAGTGCCCAACTTTCCCCCAGAAATGTGCATCTTGCACTGTCCAGCACGCTACTGAACGACCCAAGCTCATATGAAGTCTGTCATTTCATCAGCGGAAAATGACATGCACCAGCTTGTTATCCCAAACAGAGTTTCCAACACACTTCAATCCACACATACTGGTTAGATGAACAATAAACCAAGCTTGTTAACTACCAAAAACTAAAACTAGGCCCAGTCCATGAAAGGGGCACTCCCAGGAGAGACTGTACAAAGGCTGGAACATGAAACACCTTTGTAAACCTGAGACAGCTGCCTTGGGGACAATGACAGGGAGAATCCCCCAAAGTGACTCCTTTGTTTCTGCTCTTCTCTGGCCTCCGATTGTTCCTTCCAACGTGGAGTACTTTGCACTTGTCTCTACTGAATTTGATCCTATTTACTTCAGATCATTTCTCCCGTTTTGTCCAGATCATTTTGAATTTTAATCCAATCCTCCAAAGCACTTACAACCCCACCCAGCTTGGTGTTGTCCGCAAACTTGATACGTGTAAGAGAGAGACTGTTACTGGGAGGGTTTCCCCATGTGTCAGAGGGTTACACCCTGGTGGGAGGGGGCTAGGCCTGTACTGGAATAAGGTCACTCTGTGCTTCACAGTGTGCTAGAACCTAGAATGTGCATTAGCAGGGGAAAAGCTGGGGGGAATCGGCTTGTGGAATGGACAAAAGCCTAGTCTGAATTCTCACACCTTGCCCTTTTCACCCCGGCAGGCCAGAGAATAACATCCATGTTTCGCTGCAGATCATCTCGTCCTCCCAGGGGCAAGGAAATGGCTGCAATGGAGCTGGCTCAGGTAAGAGATATCAGGGTGGCGGACTCTGCTTGGAGGTTGAGGAGCAGTAAATGCATAAGAGGGTGGGAATTGCTAGAGGTGGTGGGAAGCAGGAAATATCTCGGGTGGAGAAAGGGAGGGGACAGCATGTGACAAACCTGCTGAGACTTGTGTAGTGTAGGGCGTGATGGGTTGTCACCGCCAAGGAGGCAGTTTGTGGAGCTTCTGGGAACTGCTGTGTCCTCTAACCCTCACGCTGGGCTGGCCCTTCTCACACTGCTTGCTGGAGATTTCGCCAGCCTCTCCAGGGCCTGTTATCACCCAACACAACAGCAGGTGGCGCCATGCAGCCAACTAAGCTACCTGAGTGCGTTACCTAAGCCACTCAAGGACAGATAGAAGACAAGAGCCAATTTCCCACTCCCCAACCTTGCACACTTGCTGTAGTATAAATCCAGAATGATACCATCTTATAGTGCACAGAGATCTCTATAATACAAGCTCATTAATGTAGTTCCCCTTCCCCTCGATATGGGACAGATGTGCACAACAAGCTGAGATTTTTCCCCAGACACTTCACTCAAAATACGCTGGTTAAGATAAAGCATCAAACAAGTTTATTAACTGCAGAAAGATAGATTAAGTGATTATAAGTGATAACAAACAGATCAAAGCAGATTATTTAGCAAATAACCAAAACTCAGACTAAGCCTAACATACTAGATGGATAGAATTTGAATTAGCAATTTCTCACCCTGACTGATGGTACAAGCAGTCCCCCAAGTTTCCATACACAAGCTAGAAATCTCTCTTGATCCTGGGAGCAGCACTTCCCCCACATCCGTTTTTGTTTCTCAGGTGTTTCCAGAAGTTCTCTTGTGTGGAGAATGAGGCCAAGAGATGATGTCACACCCCACCTTATGTAGCTTTTCCATATGGTGGGAAACCTTTTGTTCCAAACTCAGTTCCTAGTCCAGTTTGTGGAAAAATACAGGTACTAAAATGAGTTTAGTGTCATGTGGTCTGGTCACAGGCCCTGCTGAGTCATAGTAGCCATGACTCATAGGCTGGCTGAAACATTCACAGGAAGGCTAAGCTCTTCCACAGTCCATTGTCTTGTTGAGCCATCAGCACTGTCTGGCTTCTTCATTGTTGTTACCTGAAAGGCTCATTGTGGGTGTTACCCAGAGTAAGCACATTTGAAATACAGATACAGAGTCAATATCCATAACTTCAGATACGAACATGATATGTGCACACAAATAGGATAATCATATTCAGCAAATCAGAACTTTTCCAGTGACACCACACATGATGCATCTTCTACAAAATAGATCATAATTATGTCCTAATCATATTATAATCACACCACTATGATGAATATGGGGGTGTAGTGTCAGATAGGTCCTAATTTCAAGGCACAGGAGTTGGGAATGGAACTTCCCCTCTTTGTGGAACAGGAAATAACCCTCCAGCCAGGGCTGGGACAACTTCCCAGACTCTCAGCGATGGAGCCTGAATCTACTGACATTTCATTAATTACCACCAACCTCAATCTTTGTGGCAACTGTAAACTTTATCAGTGATGATTTTGTACTCTCTTCTAAGTCATGGATAAGAATGTTAAATAGCACAGGGCCAAGAACCAATCCCTGCAGGAACCTGCTAGAAAGAAATCCACTCGATCATGGTTCCCCATTTACTATCAGAGTTTTAATCTATTTAATGTATGCCGTGTTTATTTTGTATCATTCTAGTTTTTTTTTTTAGTAAAAATATTGTGCTAATCAAGTCATGTCCCTTACGGAAGTTTAGGTATATTACACCAATACTATTAGCTGCAACCAAACTTTTGATCTCATCCAATAAGGATATCCCGTTAGTTTGATAGGCTCTATTTTCTCTAAACTTTGTTAATGGGCACTACAATTCTGACCTTCTAACTTCTATTCTTTATGATTGGACTTCCCCTTTCTTCCATATATTTTATTTGGAGAGTGCTTGGATTCCTACCAGGGGAGCCACTATCAGGGTCCAGAGGACAGCCCCATCTCCTATATTAAGCTCTGGCTAGTAGCTCTGTGATAAATGTGAAGACCCTGCTTCTGTCTGTCAGATGGGAGACACAAAGGTTCTCTCCTTCTACCCTCTGATGCCCTCCTGGCTGCTGTAAGCAAGGTGGGGTGGGACTCTGTTAACATGTGCCCTCCCGGAGCTTCCCATTTCCCTGGTGCTGCTGTTCCGTGAATAGTGGGGTTAGTGAGTGGGTCAGCAGGTACTGGAGTATTGGACCTCCTGCTCTTTCAGGGGCGGTGACCTTCGAGGAGGTGGCTGTGTATTTCTCCGGGAAGAGGGGACTCTGCTGGACCCCACTCAGAGAGCCCTCTACAGAGATGTCATGCAGGGGAACTATGAGACGATGGTCTGCTGGGTAAGGATTCCTGTCCCTTCGTTCTTGGAAGGGGAAATGAAGAGTGAAGGTTCATGCCACCCCCACAATGCCATCTGTACCCTGTCCTGTTTCAGCATCACCCCAATAGGCCAGTAACATACATACTACTAGAGACCTCCTCTGCTGCAGAACACTTTGGGAACAGAGCACAGGAGCAGCATCACACAATGTCAAATATCTCTTTACTCAAGTAAAACTGGGGTTAGGTCCAGCATAATGAACAGAAGCTTTCCTACCCCCAGCCTTCTCTGAAACCCTGAGCCTTCTCTACCCAAACCAGAATGTGCTTGGGGTGTAACAAGCAGGCGGCTGGAGTCAGAGCTGCCAGTCCAGGGTTACTTATCATACAGACACTCAGTGCGTCCTTGAACGCTGGCTGGGAGTATCCAGACAGGGGGAGCTCCAGCAGCAGAACACTGAATCTCACCCAGGATTACAGATGACACAACTCCTCGCCGATCTGGATTGCACCCCAGCATGTGAAAATGGCCTAGGTTGGTAGTGACATTTCTTGAGACATGGAGAGTCTTGCTCCCATATCACCAGGTGTAATAAAATAACAGGAAAGGCCAATACGGAAAACTGATTGTTCAGCTTGCTTTTGACCTGCAATCATATTTTGCAGTATATTTCCAAATAAGGAAATTAACGTGCAACGTATGTGTCATTGTTTGTGGTTTTAAGCTGTAAAAGGCTTGTGTGATTTTTAGCTCAGGAACAGTATTCCAATAGCTGTCGCCCCTGCGTGCTGTAACCAAGAAAAGAGCCTCAGGCTGAGCTGATTCAAATATGTAATCCTGTGGTCGTTTTCACAACAGCCTCAATAGGTCCCTGTGATGGAATGTAAGGCTACATCTAGACTACCCACTGTATCGGCGGGTTAAAATCGATTGCTCGGGGATCGATATATGGCGTCTCATCTAGACACCATATATCGATCCCTCGAGCGCGCTTATATCGATTCCGGAACAACACCACCCCCAACGGAGTTGCTGATTGACAGGGGGAGCCGCGGACATCGATCCCGCGCGGTGAGGATGGGTGAGTAATCCGATCTTAGATATTTGACTTCAGTTACGTATTCACGTAGCTGAATTTGCGTATCTAAGATCGATTTCCCTCTTCCCCCCGTAGTGTAGACCAGCCCTTAATGTCTTCACACCTTCCCCCTGCAGGAGGAATGGCCTGTTTGACCAGCTGTTTGCCTTGCTGTCTCTGAGGAACTGGTCTGTGGGTGTTCCCAGAACTGTAACTTTTTCAGTAATATCATACTTGTAAAATCTCACAATTTTACATACAGTGTTACTACACATTTAACAGGAGGATAATATTCCAGTAGGTATGCGTTTTCTTAATGATACCTCACAAGCCATTTTCCACTAGCAGGGTCTTCTCTGTTCACAGAATTTCTGATAGTTTGATGTCTGCTGGCACTGGATATCACTATTGTGGCATCTCTCTCTCTGTCTCAGTGAGCACCCGCTGTGGTTGTTGAAAGTCTGTGATGGGATCTTTGGGATGCAACTGAACAGTGGGACCCCTGAGCCTTGTCCCACCACCTGGGCTCCCTTCTCACACATGTGATGCTGAGACAAGCTGTGAATCTCTGGCAGATATTGCACTTACACAGACATCACATAGTTAGGGACCACAGCCAACTGAATTACATGAATGCTTCTGCAGCCACTCATACACTAATGATAGAAAGTCGCCCCCCCTAACAGCTCTGCAGCCTAGCACCCCTGGATCATACCATCTTGCCTTAATCAGAAGCCTGACAGTGTGAGTATTCACAGGGTCCACCCTCCTCACTGTGAATAGTACATGAACCAGCCTTGTAATGGAGCTGAGATTTCCAAGAACTTCAAGCAAAATACACCAGTTTAAGTAGAGCATAAAACGATTTATTAACTACAGAAGATGGAGTTTTAAGGATTATAAGTGGTAGGAATAAAAGATCAAGGTAAATTACCATGGAAATTAAAGATAAATTCACAATCTAAACTTTACACCTTATTACACTAGGGCATAGTTCAGTTATGCACACAGGAAGGCTTAATGCTCGAGCTGCTGCACAATGCTGGGCAGGCTTAAGGTCGGGCTCCCCATGGCAGGAGAGAAGAAGACTCGGCCCTGGAGGGGCAGGCTGGGGCTTCCTGGATCCCATTTGCTCACAGCCAGCGCCCTGCCCCCACTCCCAAGTCATGCGTGGCGCCCCCAGGTCGGCCAGAATGGAGCAGCAGTTTCACTGCACTACTGTCCACTATGGCTTACAGGCAACTCCGACTCACCACAGTCCACCATCTCGGCCAGAAAGGAGCCCACTCAGCATCACCATTGCTGCTTTTCCTTCCCCCCAGAACCCGCTTTCCCGGGCTGCAAGTAGCCATCCCGGGATGCCAACAGGCAGCCACAGGGTTCTGTCTCTCAGCAGCCAACCGCACCTCATGGGTTCAGCCTCAGAAGGGCAGGTGTGGGGGTTTCCTGGATCCCAGTTGCCTCACAGCCAGCCCAGCCTCCACCTCTAAAACCATCAGTCATGCCCCCAGGTTGGCCATAAAGGAGCCGCCATTCTCCACTTGGACTCAGCTTGCTTGTTTTCCTTTCACCCAGAACCTCCCTTCTCCTGGGCTGCAAGTAGCCACTCCTGGAAGCCAAGAGGCAGGCACAGGATTCTACCTCCCAGCAGCCAACCACACCCCCCAGGCTTTGCAGAATGAAGGGTGGTGCTCTACTAACCCCACTTAGCCGCACAGCTTCTTCCCTGCCTTCCTCAGCTCAACTTTCCTCTATTGCCCCATTCCTGCCTCACTTCTCCTTTGGCCTATATCACGCAAAGGAGCCAGCAGGAAGTGAGAGCCTCTATAGGCCAACCCCAACAGCAGAGGGGGCCAAGCCACAAGCCTCCAAATGGTGACTGGCCTAACTACTCTAGGGTTCTCCAGCCGACACCAAGGTGCTTTCTCCTGCTGTCAGCATCCTGTCATGCAGGGGGGAGTTATCCCAGGGACAGGCCAATAGGAGGAGTGCCCTTTCTGAATAACAAGGGGGATGGGAAAAGGAAGCCAGCATGTTTCTGCCTGGTTTTGAACCAGGGACCTTTGGCGTGTTAGGCAAATGTGATAACCACTACACTACAGAAACTCCACCTACTGGGTTGTTGCTCACTCTGGCACAGACGATGGACAAATCTAGAGAATGTCTGGTGGTAGCCCCTCGATAGGTCAGCTGGCAGGGCAGAGGACTGGAGCCCAGCACTCAGGAAGTCGTCCTTACCTCGCCCGTGTGACTCCAGCTTGAGGGAGAGCTCTTTTTCTTCTCCCTGCGACAAAGAGCAAGAGAGAATGAAAGGTCAGGTGGGCCAACTCGGTGCAGAAGCCCATGCTGTCTTTTCCTGCTGCATAGCCTGAAAGATGAGTGACTCGTGGCAGTTAAAGGAACTGCTGCACTCTCAGAAAACATCCCCGTGCATAAAGGAGGATAGAAGAGCCTGTTAGTCTAGCACAGCTGAAAACTGAGTTCTTTCAGCAGCTGCTAGGTTTTTTCATGGTTACTTTTCTGTCTGGGATGTTGTTGTCAGCTGTGGGCACAGAAAAAGGACGTCATTGCGAGCTGCCCATGAAGATAAGATTAACTTTTGCCTTCCTTGCTCGGCTTTACTTGCTTCCTCACCCTATTCCTGCCTTAGTTCCTGTGTTACCTGAAGGCAACGGGGGGCCCAGCAGTACGAAGAGGAAGTTAGACAGCTAGACCCTGGTGGCAAAAGTTCTACCACCGCTTGCCACCCCACTCTCTTCTCCCAGCTTCACATATTGACCGCCAGGGACTTGGGCCCAGCAGCGCAACGGAAGGCAGTGGACAGAGCCACCCTCGCCTTGAAGCTCTGGCTCATTAAACCGTATCTTCAGTCGCTGATGGCCAATGAGAGACCAACAGCGCTTGCCATTTTAGCACTTGAAATGCCATTGGTGTCAGTCACTGGATCTCTTTAATGCTGTTACATAACAAATGAAATAGAATCTCAGTGTGACATTCTGTACCTTTGGGGGAGCGTGTGTAACCCCATATTCCTCATTTTCATATAATCGTGATCTTATATACAGAGCATGCCTTGTAAGGTATCAGGGGAAAGGATATGATCTGCTGAAAGTCATTTCTCTAACCATAGATGTTTACCATTCATGCATATGAAGTTATGAGAATTGTGCAGTGTGGTTATCACTATGCTGTAAGGTGGGGGAGTCAGCCAAATATTAGCTCCCCAGGACAACAGCAAGGAAAGTAACCAACACCCGGACAGGGTGTCAAACAACCCATCAACAGCCATTGTTCAGCAAGGGAGCTACAGTGCAAAAACTTACCTGCAAGAGGACATACCCAGGGGATTGCTCAGACTTGCTTGGAGAGACGCAGTGATGCTCACCTGACTCTGAAGAGGGTGAAGCAAAGCCAAGAGTGAAGAAGAAAGGACATGAAAAAAGCAGAGAGACATTTGCCATGCTTTGTCTCCTCGTCCACCTACATCTACAGACAACCCCACACCCAAGCAACTGAAGCGCTTGACGAAAGGGGAGGAGCCTGGCTGAAAAGCCACCAGCCGGCCCTGTGGTGAGAAGCATCTAAGTTTGTAAGGGCATTGAAAGGGGTAAGATCAGCTTAGAGTGCATTTTGCTTTATTCACAAAAACAACGAGGAGTCCAGGTGACACCTTAAGAACTAACAGATTTATTTGGACACAAGCATTCGTGGGTAAAAAGCCCTCTTCTTCAATGCATGATGTGAGTGAAAATTGCAGAAAGAGGCATAAATATATATTGGAACATGATGTAAAGGGAGTTACCATACAAGGGGAGAACCAGTGTTGAAGGCTAATTCAGTCAGGGTGGATGTGGCTCTCTCCAAGTAATTGACAGGGAGGTGTCAATACCAAGAGAGGGAAAATTGCTTTTGTAGTGAGCCAGTCACCCCCAGTCCCTCTTCAAGCTCAAATTAATGGTGTTAAGTTTGCAGATCAGTTGTAACTCTGCAATTTCTCTTTGAAGTCTGTTTTGAAGTTTTTGAATGGCTTCTTTTAAATGGCTACTTTGAATGGCTACGTTTAATTGTGTTATTGAATATGAACATGTAAACGTGTTATGGAAGTCCCATGTGGTCTAGTGGTTAGGATTCTGGCTTCACCCAGGACAGCCTGGGTTCAATTCCCCACACAGGAACAATGCAGAGCTTCTCCTTGGAGGGGAGACAGGAAACAAAAAAGAATGGGAAGGATCCTGCCAGCAGCAGAGCTGGATAGTTGGGAGCAGTACTGGATTTGACATGGTGCCATAGTGCTAGGCCCAAGCTCTGAAGGGACCTGTAACAGTAAACTTCCTCCCCTCTGCAGAAAGGGAGCCTCAGAGAGCAGCCTGGATTCAGTAGGGGAGCTGAGACCCCATAGGGCCCTGGGAGCTGTAGTTCCTTGACCAGCTCCCTGCCTTGGAGCAGAGAAGGAACAATTTCCCAGCATTCCCTTGGCTGCTATCAACAGGAAAGGGAGGGGGGGGAAGAAGCTGTGAGCTCCATGCGCTGCAGCTTGCTGTGTGGGGGGGGGGCTGGCTCTAGAGGGGGGCCACCTGGAATAGGGAAGAGTTGTGACAAGGAGTAGAAGCTGTGCCCAGGTAGCACCCAGAAGACTTCCCAGACAGGCTTAGGGATGCTGGTGTGACCTCGCCTGGCAGCCCCCAAAGATGGAACTGGGTGGGACTAACTGGACAGGGCCCTCTCTATCTGAAGCTGGGCAAGGGAGGTATGTGGATCCCACCAGAAGGTAAAATGGTAAGTAAGGAAGGGGAGGCTCTACTGGACTGGACAGCTTCAGATACAGGACAGGAGGATTTCCACTTCTGAGCCATGAAAATAGAAATGACTTTTCCTCCAGATGTATCTAATATCATAAAGGGAATCTAGCCCCTGCCTTCCAGATCTGAACACCTCAAAATCAGGAGTGCTCAAGCTCAATTGGGCAGCTGTTACTTCATTTCTCCCAAATCAAATATGCTGATCCACTGTCATTTACTGTAGAAAAAAGTAGGAGAAAATTGAGAACAACCGTTGGGGTCTTCACAGTGCTAACGAGGGCTGGAATTGCTATTTTCAACAGCCATACACTGTTTTTTTTTAGTTTGTTTGTTTAAAAGGAAGACAGTGATATTGCACTGGCAAATCCCCACAAAAACAAAGAATGGAACAAAAGAATAATAAAGGCACCTCAACTTTCCTCATTATGAGGACGGTCTATTAGATGGATCCAGACATCTTCCAATCACAGAAAGCTGATAATTGTTCCACTTTACTGCAGTTCTGTAACCATGCAGGAACCTAGAGGAGGAAAGGCCTAACTCCAGAGTCTGCAGCTGCCTAGGGCCAGTGCTGAGGATTTAGAGTCCCTAGTGCTGCCCTTGCAAGGCAAGCATGCTCAGCCTTGCATTGCCTCCGCTCCTGCGGCTAGTAGCTGCAGCTGTCTAAGGCTGGCCTCTGGCAGTTGCCCCATGGCTGTAGCTAGAGAAACTACAAGTGGCTCTATGACTCTGGGGGCCATAAGCTAGAGCACCTAAAGACACTGGAGTTAACCCAAGGAACAGAGGTCACCAGTAGGAAAGGAATGCGTGGGGAGCAGGGAAGGCGGGAGCAAGGTCAGGCTTGCAGAGGGAGCTTCCAGCTGGTGGGAGCATGTCCAAAGTAGAAAGGAAACAAGTATGGGGAGAGTTGGTGGTGACCAGGTAGCAGACTAGCACGTAGATGGGAGCAGAGGGAGAGACGCTGGTGTCTTCAGATTCCAAGGGCTAAGGGTCCACTTGGGGAAATGGTGTTTTGCCGGTGGCTTGCTCACATGGCAGGATGGGGGCTGAGGGAGGGATCTGTCAGAACTGATCAGGTGTCTGCTGGCTTTAGGACTTTGAGCTGAGACTAGGACCACATGCAGTGACTGGTGACATGGGGGGTACTGGAGACATGGCTAGAGAAGGTCTGAATGAGGAAAGAGATAAATCTGTGGGGGTTTCCTTGGTCACTATGAAAGTTCTGCTCACTGTGGACACTGGTAAACCCACATGGGTGTACAGACTCAAAGAAAACCGCGGGCTGAGGGAGCTGTGTATGGCAATGCATATAGTCATGGATGAGGTGTGTGATCAAAATGAAAAATGTCTCGAGGTTCAGTACCGGGTATACGAAGGCACCAATGGCACTGCCCCACCAGGCCCACACTCGAGCCCACAGGACTATACGGGGCCCACAAATATGTTTGGTGCCAGGGCCAACAAAAGGTAATCCAGCCCTGACTGCCTGAGCACTATTTCAGCCTCACATTTTTGGTGGAACTCCCACAGTGAGAGCTGCAGAGCACTCCCCCGCAAACACAAACGCACACACTCGTCCTGGTGTGGGAGGGGAACAGGAGAAAGGACAAAGAAGAGATGAAGAGAAAGGAGGGAGGGACAGGTGGATGGAGGAAAAAGGTGAAACACAAAGGACAAACCCTAATGTACCCATGATTTCTAAGGGACAAAATCCCAGGTGCGGAATAAAATTCTGCCTCCTTAAGCTCATGTTTTCCATGCCTAGAATTCAACTCTCACCAGATGGATCAGACTGAACAGGTTTCACACCTCCAGGAGGCTCTTACCTTCTAAAGAGGGACGGCTGTTTTCTAGTAAAATCACTACAAGGGAAGGAGAAAAACTGGAAAGAGGTTTCTCCTGCGCTCACGTCCGTGAACCGGAATACTCTCTCAGTCCTCAGACAGAGACCTGGAGAAGGAGACTTGCTGAAGCAAAGCACAGGGGTCTCTGAGGTTTCCCTAGCCCCTGGCCCCTGACTGATGTCAGGATCTCTCTGTGAGGTCACCACCTGCTCACCAATAGTCTTTGACCAATAGTGTGAGGGTCCTGCAAAAAGGCCTTGTGATGTCACTGCACAACCCGCCTTGCTGGCCAATGTCTGCCCGGCCAGGCACTTTGGAGCTTTGAGCTACTCCCTGTGTAAATCACCCCACTCAAGGAGCTTTTCTATAGAGCATCCTCAGATGTCTAAGCACACGAGTGCCATGGCAATGAACTGACACACATGGCACCAAGATGAGATCATTAGTAGACTAACCTATATAGGAGAAGGACACCCGCATTAGTAGGGGAGAAATCCCTACTGAACATGCATTACACCTAGCAGCCCCTGCGTGGGGTCGGGCGGGGCTGCGCGGGGGGGGAGACCTGGGAAAGGGATGGATGTAAAAATGTCTGTGCAAGCCGGGACATGGCCGGGGGGCGAGGGGAGAAGAGCAGGGGACCCCTGAGGAGCGGGGAGAAAAAAAGGGAGGGCTGAGATCCCTCGGAATTACCACTGCCCCCTCCGTGGAGACCCCCCTCCTCTCCTGTCCTGCCCCCCTTCTCCCCAGAGAGCAACAAGCAACATCAGGCTGACACCCCCTTCCCTCAAAACCCTGAGAAGTTCCCTGTTCCCCTCCCCCCATTGTGCCCCATTTTCTCTCCCCTTTGCCAATGGCCAGTTCAGATCTCAGGTTTGGGGTGTTCCCCCCATTTTCACCTGCAGTGATTTGTCCTTGTGTAGGTGGGAAATGGTTCCCCCGAGTGATTTCCTGAACTGGGCAGAGGCTGGGGGGGGCCTGAGACAGGGACACCTCTGGGCTGGGCTGGGGGCGGGCCACTCTCTGCTGGCAACAGGGCGTGGGAAGGGCCAGGAAGGGGAGGGGGGAGCAAGTGTCCCCCATAGAGAGGGTCCAGCCCCAGGCTGCTACCAGTAGCACATTCCTATCCTGGCGGGGGGGGAGGGGCTTTCTCCAGCTGGGACCTGCCCCCTAGGCAGCCCCAGGCTCTGACCGCACCAGCCCCGCCTGGAGCCCCCGTGAGTGAGAGACCCGGAGGGGGAGGGGGAGGGAGCACTGGGCCCTGACAGGAAAGTGACTCTCTCCCCTCAGATCTTGGTGTTTCCTCTCATGTTATAAATATGCAGTTTGTGACACAATTTCTTGCAAATCTCAAAGATTCAAATAAAATAACCCTAAACATTTGCCCCACTTCTCTCTAGTTGTCGATTTCTAATGAATATGCCCTGAGATTTTCCTGTCTTCTAATTATAAAATAATAAGAAAATCTCAGATTTACACCTTTTCTCGATTATGAACACAAAATGTTTGCAAATGTTGCCTATTACTCTTTATCATTTATCAAGTATCACTGGAACACTTCAGATTTTACCTCCTATCAACAAATGATATAAAACCCTCTGATTTTCCACTTTCATCTCTCATAATTTGCAAAATGGATCCAAAATCTCTGATTTACACAAGTTGTCTTTCATTTCGAACACTGATCTGAAAGCTCAGGTTTCCCTCTGTGTCATTACTCAAATGTCATATCAACAATCCTCTCAAGTGTTTCGGTCGTTCTAGTTTCTAAAAGCCACAAACAACTCTTCTCACTCGGGGAACCTGTCTGCCCTGAGTCCGCTCTCCATTCCGGATGTTGCAGGGTATTAATTTCCCAGTCGATTGCTCTTCCCGCTCCCTTTGCGTATCTTGTTTTCCTCTTTTAGCTCCGGTTGGATATTGCCAAAGAAAAGAGAACAGCC